>NC_050177.1:752500-1052500 GCF_008315115.2 Sander lucioperca
CCAAATACAGCCTCCTAAATAATTTGTATATTATTAAATTGCCAAAAACATCTGGGCAATTTAGAGCTGTGTGTTGAAAATCCTGTCTGACTTTGGCACCCCAACGTGTGTGTGCATAAAGACATTTTATACATAATAAATTTGAAAGATTCAACAATCGATTACAAAACTGAAAATAGCTTTAGCCCAAATTCAGATTGCCTGGCAGTGATCTCCGCTCTGCTCTCGTGCTCAGAGGCCCGACAAACACCAACTCTTCCCCTCCGTCCCGTCCTGGAGCTCCTACCTTGTCGTTCTCCACATCGTAGCCCAGGCTGATCAAACAGGCCTTGAACTCCTCCGCCTGCAGGGCCCCGCTGTGGTCCTGAGATCGGCCAAACGCACCAATGACAGAGCGCCAAACGTCATGAGGATGAACCAATCGCAACACAGGGACGGTGGATGGATGGTGACCATGAGATCCACAGCATGCAAGGAGATGATGAGGACATGGAGGATGGAGGGACAGACAGACACAAAGACAGACAGACATTCATGGATGTTTAGACAATGTCAACACACACAACTCAACAGGCAGCCATGGTGGACCTGTGAAGTCCTTTTTCAACACATGCATGTGTCAACACGAGTTATTTATAAAGAATGTGTTAAAATGTATTCACGGTAACATGAAGTGTTAAATTCAAATGTCACTTTGCAAACACTAAAAAGGTCTTTGCATTCAAAATACAGTAGGATAATATACATGTCATTGGGCTCTGCATGCAGAATTTGTCCAGTATTTCAAAGACGTCAATATTGTCACAACAACTTCCCTCGTGTGGAGATTGTGATTCTCAGACATACAAAGGTTCTAGAGTCGTGCTGTTAAAGAACACAAGATGTGCTGTGTGCCCAGAAACACAGATGTGATGTGATGAGTGACCATAGGCACAGTCCCGCAGTGTCAGACAGTAGCATCAATCAGTGACACACACAGTGCTGTGAGATGGTGAATGATGGTGGTGTCTTTCTCACCGTTAATGAGTTTTCAAAAGACCTATAAACTGGTTTGACAACGACCACAGCACACACAAGTCTGGTGACACATTGTGCTTTTTACACCCAATTAAGCACCACTTCTGAAGAGAGTGCGTCGTCATGCTAAACTACAAATAACATCTTCTGACTGCCATTAGCATGAGGATTAAAGTAGTATTCCTATCAGAGTGTAAGTCTGCAAATTCTTACTGATAAGAACTGATTCTTACTTGCACAAGGCAAAGCACAACCTTAACAGATTTACAGCAAACATTTACTGCATTCATTATCTTTGAACTGACTAACAACTACAGTCTTTCTTTTCTGGATCTGTGATGGGAAGCCTCTCAGCTCAAATAAAAGCCAGTCAGCAATAGCCCCCTAGTTACACTGATAATACTCTCTGCTCTGCTAACACCTGAACGCAACTTCTTCCCAACATGTGCCCGCCTGTGTCAAACATCAGGATGAATACTCACACGCTTGGCTCTTCTCTCACCCCCTTGTAAGGTCTAAACAGTCATTCAGTCGTGTTATACATTCACACAGAAAGGGCTAAATCCTCAGAAGAAAACACATGTTCAGACAGCTAATAATGTACAGTAATATGACACAGCTACCAATGACTATATATATATATATATATATATATATATATATATATATATGCGGTAAATAACAAGTATCTGAGTTGAGAGCTAAAGGTGTTTTTTTTCCTTCTGGTGTGGTGCGGATGCTTTTATAAGGATGAAGTGGGCTTATATGTGTCAGTGTGACAAATGCAGTGACACATTTCTGTACAGTTTTTTATTTTAAAATACAGTATATATTTACTGCTCTGTATGGGCAAGTTTTAGGGATGTAACGATGCATCGTGAATCAGTTCAAAACCGATAAGAAGAAATGAATCACGGTGCAATTTTTAAACGGCTTAGGGCGTTATCTACTTTTGATTTAATTTTTTTTCACTTTCTGACGTCACTATGTGTTCTTAGAACTGCTACATCCCTAGCAAGTATGCATGGTATATATATATATATAATATATACTGTAATGGTAAAAAAGCTAAAATAATCAGATTGTCTGCCTCTGACTGTAATATAATAGTATAATCCTAATTCCTTGATTATCTGTGACCCTTATCTGTATGTTTAGGTATACAAGTTTTATTGAATGTTTACATCAACATATACAGTATAACCTGCTCCTCGGGTTTAACCAAGTTAAAACAATACCAACAAAGAAAAATGTAAGTATACTTAGCTCTAGGGCTTAACGATTTGGGGGGAAAAAAATCTAATTGCGATTTTCCTGCCAGATATTGCGATTACGATTCAATTTACGATTATGATCATGAAAAAAATAAATGAAAGATCCACTGAAAATAGGACATTTCTGTAAACAATCTGGGATGTGTAACATTATTCCGGCATTTATCTTATGAAAAACTGTAAATATAATAATGAAAAGAGGAATAGAAAATGTTAAATCAATCGTTACACCAAACATCCAACATTCCACATTCGTTTTGACACAACTGACAGCCACTTTAACACTGTGACGTAGTGAAAAGGACAGAAGAAGAAGAAGAAGAAGAAGCAGCTCGGGCCCCTGACCTTGTCAAAGTGGTTGAAGGAGGCGCGGTACTCGTAGAGCTGCTCCTGGCTGATGCCCTTAGCGTCACGCGTCAGGATCTGGTTCTCCACCTCGTTGATGGTTCTGGCGATGGTGGTCAGCAGCTGCTCCCAGCCCACACGGAGGTGCTGCGGGGGGGGAGGAAGGGGGGAGAGAAGGGGCACAACACAGAGGAAGCAAGGGAGGAAACATGTTAGACACCGTCTTTCACAGTTTTACTCTCTTCTTCTTTTTAAAGCTGCCTTTTTTTTTGTGATTAACAATTTTAGATTCACCACCCATCTGGACAAAGATGAAGAAAAGATGACACAGCAACTACAACAGCAACGTAATGTAATGGACATTTCTTAATATCAAAAAGTTACACACTAAAGCTTTAAGAAATGATTTTGAGATTATTTTTTAGGGGCATTTTTAGGACTTTATTTGGATAGGAAAGCCTAGACTAGAAAGGGGAGAGAGGGGGGAATGACATGCAGCAAAGGGCCGCAGGTCGGAGTCGAACCTGCGGGCACTGCGTCGAGGTGTAAACCTCTATATATGGGCTCTATATTCAATGGGACTTTGAATTGCCTTGTTGCTTAAATGTGCTTTATAAATAAAGCTGCCTTGCCCTATTGGACTTGCAAACTTTGATTTTGGGGCAGTGGGACAGAGGTAAGTTTACAAAAACAAACTGCTTTTATGGGCTTTACTAGTAACTTTAAAAAAAGGCACGACGACACATTATAAGAGCCGGACTGTGATGACTGAACAGATTAATTCATGGAGGTTTTAGATGTGCGTGTGTGTTACCTCCATTGTGTAGGAAGTGTACTGGTTGTCGAAGATAAGTGCCTCCTGGATGAGCTGATGGTATCCCTCCAGCGTGTTGATTTCGGGCATGTAAGACATGATGGTCTTCTGGTACTCCTTCAGGTGGGTCAGCTGGTCCTCCAGGGTGCCGTTCATTTCAATGGATATCCTGCCGATTTCCTGCCGACACAAACGCGTGCTTTAATATCCTGGTAATCCTACAAATGTACATCCACCATCACGTGCAGCCCAGTGTGAAATCTTTAGAAGACACTCTGCCGCAAACTCTCACGCAGCAGACTCCATCCAGCACCAGAGGACACATTTATTAAAAAAAATAAATAAAAAATAAAAAGAACCTACCCTATCCTCACTAGTAATTATAAAATAAACATAGCGAGTAAATATAAAATATGAATAAGTAAAATTAGAAACCTGCACAAGTATACATGCATAAGTTCACCTATGTGTAAAACTAAACATTCACCAAAGCTCCTAAACCCTGTTGAGTCTTTGCTCTATGAGCTCACTGTTGCACAATGTCGGCCTGAAAACTGTGACAAACCACACACAGCTGTGCAGAGATGAAACGCTTCCAACACAACGCCGATCGCTCGGACCGACTGCGTGGGCTAATCCATTACCTCCATTTTGGCCTGTATGTAGGCGCCGACCGTGTTGGCCTGAGTGGCGAACTTGGCTCTCAGAGTGTCGTTGGAGTTCTGCTTGTTAAGCTCATCCTGCAGGGCGTTATCACGCAGCGGCACCATGTCCATCGCCTGCAACACACACACACACACACACACATTAGAAACGTGCACAGCTGTAACAGAACACACCTGTAGCTGCACACACAAAGCACCAGCTGGAGAAAGTCTTCAAATCGTCCAGCTTCCAGAGACTATGTCGAGCTTCTTGAGCAACTGTTGCTCCGTACACATCAGTGTGATCAATGACCACAAAAGTGTTTACATCATCTCTAAATAAATATGGAGAGGAGCTGTGGATATGGGGAGGGGCCCATAGGAAATGCCTTTCTACAGGGCCCAGAATTTTGTGCCAGGCCCCTGGGTATGCGCACTTCACCAAAAGCGGCAGCAAACATTTGAGGGAAAAGAAATAGACCAGCTTTAATCAGTTGAGTTTAAGTTTAAGAGCTGCACTATACTTACAAGTACACAAAAACCCAAGAAGGCATTAACGTAGAACAACAACAAAACAGAATACTGATTAGAAGGCACCGGCTGCAGCCCTACCTTTTTCCATTTGCTGTCGATGCTCGCCGGTGTGATGGTGGTGTAGGGGTTTGCTCCACTCAGCTTGATGCCGTTGCTCTGGGCAATCTTATGCACCTCAGCCTGGATGGCCTGGATGGCCTCCCGCTCCTTGTTGGCCTCCGCCAGCGTGGACTTGAACTGCTCGTGGGCTGTGATCAGGCCCTGCGGGAGGAAAAAAAAACAACAAACATGTTTGTTTTACCTCCACCAGACAGCAACTCTATCTTATGCCAGATGTAGTTTATACCTCTCGGTTTACCTTTTAATGCCTTGCTTAGGGCTGGGCAATATATCGATACTATATCGACATCGATGCATGAGGCTAGTTATCGTCTTACATTTTGGATATCGTAATATCGCGATATGGCATATGTTGTCTTTTCCTGGTTTTAAAGGCTGCATTACAGTTAAGTGATGTCATTTTCTGAACTCATCAGACTGTTCTAGCTGTTATTTTTATTTGCCTTTACCCACTCAGTCATTGTATCCACATAGCTGATGATTATTCAGCAAAAATCTTGTTGTGTAAATATATTGTGAAAGCACCAACAGTCAACCCTACAATATCAACATGGCTGTATTTGGGCAAAAATGTCGTGACATTTGATTTGATTTTCATATCGCCCAGCTCTAGCTCCCACTACTGCATCATTTAAATGTCTTTAGTAAATCCTCTTTGGCACATTGTCAGACAGGCGTTGCACCAATGTGGCCCAGACTCACACACGGTCCAGTGCCCAGTTACCTGGATCTCCTCGATATTGTGGACGATGAACATGTCCTGCAGGTCCTCCATCGCTCCCTCCATCCAGTTGTTGAAGGGCGCCGCTCTCTTGGCGTACTCCAGGTAAAGCTCATCTATCGACTCCAGCTGCTTCTCTGTCCTCTGTTGGCAAGAAAACAGCCAGGAGAGCGGCTCGTACATTAATACTTGATACAGATGTTCCAGGACAGAGCAAATACTTTATTCAGCATTAGGGTCTTGCATTTTACTACACATTATAAAATACCTGATTTTTGAAACCTTACTTTGAGAAAACTTTGAGATGTTTTTCTACTGATTCCTCACTAAAACTAAAAGCCAGACTTGACAAACTTAACATTTTCATAATTTTATACAAACTTATAAACACAAACACTTATTTAACCAAAGCTTCTGTATGAGAATTTTGGCTAAATAAAATGATGACATGAATCAGGCCCTGTCTGATCTGAAAGGCATAATCCTTTTCATAGGCTCTACTTCACCAGGCTTTTTGCCTTTTCTGAGATCTCAATGCAGCCATGAATGATCAATGTAGGCAGATAACACACTAACAAGTTACTTTGGCCCATTATGCATTTGTACATTCAATCTGTTTGTTTAGATTTCATATTCAAGTGAGAGTTACTGTAAATGTTTAATGCGATTAGAGATACATAGTACAAAGTGGAAAAACCATGTGACTGCATCAGTGAGAAATGACACAACGCTAGGGCTGCAGGATATGAGGAAAATATGCGATAACGTCGTTGAATATCGTGACAACGATATTACTCGCGATAAATAAATAGATATTTAAGTGCACTCAGTTCTGCTGCTTTCAGTATTCTGCTAAAATACAACAAATTGCTTGCTGAATTTAAAACAAATGAAAGGTAATCATTTCCGACATTCTTTTTTATGAAACAAACTGAACGTTGAATATAAAAGAATGTCCGTTAGATTTTAAAGTGCACTTTTCTACTGATATTTTCTTTCAACTAACAAAAAAAAAAAAAAAACTGAGTGTCTATCGTGATATGTCGCAGCCTTTCGCGATGTGTTTATAGCGCTAGTTGTTATCGCGATGGCGATGAAAACAACATATTGTGCAGCCCTACACGACACACGTCGTCGTACCTCCAGTGATTCTTTGCGGTTCTGGGTGAGAGTTCCCAGGACGTCCCACTGATCGCAGATCTTCTGACAGCGACCGTTGACGCTGGCAGAGTCGTAGTAGTCCAGCTCGCTAAAAACAGAGCAGAGGAGAGCCGAGTTATACATTAATTAGGGCTGAATGATTTGGGGGGAAAAAAAAATCTAATTGCGATTTTTCTGCCACATATTGCGATTTCGATTCATGATTTTTTTTTATTTTAAAGTATAGCTAATGTCCAATATTCACTGTGTAACAGATAAAACATGTCACCATCAAAACTGCTCAATATTCTTATGCAGGGATGAGAACATAGATATGAACTTCCAGCAATAAGTGTTTTTCTTTTAAAAAGCATGGGACATTGAACAGTCAAACACATAACATTTATCCCAAAATCTAAAGTTATAATAATAAAAAAATATTCCAATGAAAATATCAGAAATGTCGGATATGCCTCAGTTCAATATTGCACCTTCTACAATCATGTTAAATAAAGTCATACAAAATAAATGAAAAATCCACTGAAAATGGGACATTTCTGTAAACAATCTGTGATATGTAAATATGTTATTTTAGCATTTATCTTCTGAAAAAAACAGTAAATATGTTAATAAAAAGAGGATTCAAAAATGTTAAATCAAACACCAAACTTTCAACTAAATATTCACATTCGATCAATCGCGGCCTTCACCATTAGCTAATCGCATTCTTTCGAATCGCGATTTGAGAAGGATTCGTCGTTCAGCCCTTTATTAATCAGCAGATTTTTCTCTGTAGAGTATTATTGTCCTTCACACTGGGACCCGATGGGTCCACAGCTGGTCATCACACGTCTTCCCTCCTTACTTGAGTTCCTGTGCGATGGCGGCGATCTGCTCCACTCTGTCCTGATGGGCTGCCAGGTCGCTCTCAAACGCCTCGTGTTTCCGTAGCAACGCCTTCACTTCTGACAGGGTGGACGTCTCGTAGTCTTTCTGGGTCAGCATGGCCTCCTTACCTGCATGCACATAATATCCATCAATCCATGTAACATGCAAGTCTGTCCAAATGCTGCAGAGACGTTTAATACAGTGAAGAAAACAATGTCAAATTTGTGGTTTAAGTTTAAAAGATCTGCATCACCTGCACTCTTCACGAGGAAGACTGACTGGTTGATTTATTAACTCCACTTTAACAAACAAAAAAAGTGCAGTTGGATGAAGAAGAGACAAAAGATTTAAAGAGGGATTTTCATCTTGAAACTGAGCCAAGATTTTTGTCAAAAATAAGAGGATCCAGCTTGATCCCAGAGAGGCGATTCAGCTCAGTATTACAGCACGCTCATCCAGTGAGTGTTTGCGATAAAGCCGTTACGTACCATCGGTCCAGGACTCATGGATGGCCGCCTTCTGGTGGAACTTCTCGGCCAAGTGTTCCAGCCTCTCCAGACGCCTGATCTCGCTGAGGATCCACTCCTCGTAGCCTTTTTCTGCTCCCTCCAGAGTGTGCCACGCTCCGTTGATATCCTGGGACCAAACAGCAGGGATAACTGATATGAAGCCTTCACCTCAGTAAAGTATGGCAACTGTTTATTTGCACGTTAAAAAAAAAAACCTCTCCCACTGACATCAACCACTGAAAACTCAACGCTGAGTATTCTGTTGGAACTTTTGAAAGAATCTTTTGCATCTTTGTTTACAGTATGACAGCAAAAAGCTACTTTTTGAATCTGAGGAGGTCAATGTGATCTTGTTAAAATGCACCAAGCATTGACTGGTCTCGGATCCCTTTTTACACTTAAACATACAGTACCAAAGAAAAGAGAAGATCTTTCATATTTGACAAAAAAAAGTGCATTTTTCACCTCCGATTTTACAAAAGTGCACTTTCCTGTTTTCTTTTATCTCTTACAGAGTGCCGAGAAGCTGATCCAGCAAAAATCCCAAACAACTACAAGCTAGGAGGCCTCAGTTAGTGCCGACACGTCACTCATGTGTCCGCTTTGTGACTGAAAAATGTTTCCTTTTACATATAAATCTTTTTTTTTTTTAAGCAGGTCTAAGTGTAGATGAGAATCCTAATTAAGAGCACACTCATATCGTCAACATTTATTTGGAATATGAATTCTCTACACGCGCAGGTTTCCTGCAGTCGGTCACAAATAGGAATAACGTTCAAATGTCAAAGATATGGACTCTTGTAGATGATATGTGCATACATACAGACACCATGCGTCCCTCTGATGGCATGAAGGCAGGTCTGTTGCTCAGTCTCAGTTTAGTCTGCAGAGTGTTGAAGCTGATCTCCAGCTGGCATTTCTCTTGGACCTGAAGGTGGGGGGGGGGAGTCGTTAGTGGACACATTCAGCAGAGGAAACAAAAACCTCTTAAAATGACGGAAAAGGATATAAAAGCACTGAAGATATCCTCAACTAGCTCAAGGCGCTGGTGAGGGTTAGCATTTAAATACTTTTGTCACATATTGCCGTGCATATTTCTGGGAGTTTGCAGAAGGTATTCTGTACCTTGGGTGGTTTGTGGACACAGCGGTAGTCTCTGAAGTCTTCCTGTTTGGCCTGCATATCATTTACAGTCTTCTCCTGGGTTCGGTTCTCCAGCCAGGGGATGGTCCGACGGATCCACTCCAGCAGCTAGGGGCAGACAGGAAGAGAACATAATCGGGTTGTCATCCATTGGAGAGAAGGCTCCGACACTTTCCCAGAAAGCCTTGAAAGTCACTTGATCAGTGCATCTAGTAAATGTCTAACAAATACTAGACGCTCACACATTAACCCCCGTTCTCTACACGCTCCATTGGGTCCCACTGCGTTTTAGAATCACTTTTAAGATTTTTAAAGATGATGTTTTTGGCGTTTTTTTAGGCCCTTTATTTGATAGGACAGCTTTAACATGAAAGGGGAGAGAGAGGGGGAATGACATGGAGCAAAGGGCCGGCGGGGGAGGACTACGCCTCTGGACATGGGGCGCACGCTCAACAAGGTGAACTACACAGGCGCCCCTCAATCTTAAGATCTTAATGTCATGTTTTTAGGGCCAAAAATGGCCCGGCTCCAGCGTACGTGGCCAAAGTTGTAACCCTCTGTGAGCACAACAGGTCATTACGATCATCCAATCAGCTTTATTCATATTTATAAGTTCCGAGGTCAAGGTACAAACTGTGGGGTGATGCGCTTTTGCAGACGCTACCCCGAGACGTTACCCCGAGACGTTGGAACAAGTTACCTCCTGACATTCACACAATTACAGACGTAGCTCTATTTAAATCTAAACTCAAAACTTATTTATTTAGAAGGACTTATAATACATAGAAGCGCTGTGACATTTTTCCTTTCTTCCTCCTCCTTTTATGCAACCTTATCTGACTTTACTGTATTCTAGGTTTCATTCTATTCATTGTATGTTATGTTGTTTTATTCTTGGTCCTTGATGTAAAGTGCTATATAAATAAATGTTGATTGATTGATTGATTGATGCATATAGAGAGCACCGAGGATCTGAAGTGAAGAGGTCCAATCAGCGAGGGTGTAAACCTGCTGGAAGCGTTTTTGTCCTCACCTCACTGGCCAGCTTCTCGTAGTCCTCCATCATTTGCTCGTTCTCCTGGTTGACAGCCAGCACTTTGCAGATACGATTCGCGGCTGTCTCGGCCTATCAGGACACAGAGTGATGAGTAGCGCTCACAGTGATTGGATAAAACACTCACTTTGTGCCCAAAAGCTCAGTGAGAACATTCACTCTAGTTACCACATTTCTAACAGGATTCTGCACGTTAAAGCCACTTAAAAACAAACAGAAAAGTTAAGAGTCTATTGCACTCGAGAACTACCTATACCTTTCATTACCACTGTTATAATAACTACGAGTTCTTGGTTTCCAAATCTGTGCAAACACACTCCACACACAGGCAGTGAATAGGAATAAATGTAACCATAAGGTCAGGCACACATTGTTAACAAAGTGCACAAAGACAAAAAAACTCATCAATCAATAAATGAAGGTCACATTTGACCAATTAAAACATGCTCCAGCTGTTGATGGTTAGTTGAACGTGGCAAAAAAAAAAAAAAAAAAAAACTAATCAATCGGTGCGTTTTAAAGCTCCATGCGTCTCCCGTCACAACTAAGGAGTCAGTCCATACATCTAGTTACAGGTTCATGTAGGGCTGTAGTCCACATCTGTACGTCTGCCTAGGACATTACACTACTGTGCCACTGGAATAAAAACAAACAGTACACACACTTTCACATGTTGATCAAAGGGGATATATATATCAAACTTTCTATTTGTTCTATTATACATGGCTAACGTGCTCTTGAGTTTAAATATTTACCTTTAAGTCTAAACTAATATATTCCATATATATAAATAATATCATACAATAAAACAAAACATTTAGAGCGGAGAAGTGTTAATAGCTTAGGAGAAACTGGAAGGACATCAACCAGCGTTTCCCTCAGTGATCAACCCAAACAGGTCTGCTTTTCCCAAAACCACGTCATTAGAATGACCGTTCACGTTTTATCGTTTCCCACAGGAGAAAATACACGTCGCTGCACGTACGTGTATTCTGAAATGTGTGAAATTTCACACCGGCAACAGAACCAGTACAGGCACGGCGTGGTATTCATTCAGTAGGAAAGTGTGGAAGATCACAGTGCTAACGTGAGTTTGGGAAATTCAATCCAGACCGCAAAGTAAATCCCTTTTGGGGGAAACACAGTCGATGTCCAAAGAAACCGAAACAGAAGCATCAGAAAGCGTTTGTGGCTGTTGTTGTCAGAGTTCCCATCGTGGTCCTAATCTCTTGATATTTCCTGTTTTTTTCTCTCTCGGAGTTTCCAGAACGATGCAAGACGGCATCCATGACCAAAATACTGTTAACAAATCGGTTTTTCCTGAACAGTCGTATCCTCTGAGGAGAAACACAAAGCAGCTCTAATAAAATGTTAGGGAAACATTTCACTATATTTGTGCATTTTCATCTTCTGATATTCACTAGATTTCCCTGAAAACTGACCTCTGTCTTTCAACTATCTGGAACCAAAATTAGATAGAAACTAAATTCCCCTGAAAACCAAAAATTGTTAATCCTCAAAAAAAAAAAAATTTACCCTGAAAACCGATCTCGGTCCTTTCACTATCTGGAATAAAAAAAACTAAGTTCTATCACTGATGGAAACCATGCTTGATTTGTCTTTGTTTTGTTTTTTTGGTTGCAGCATCAGAGTGTTAACGTGAGTCTGAAGCGTGAGAAGCTCACCTTCTGTGCGCCAGAGAAGGCGTGATAGAAGCAGGATACATAGGTCATTATGGCCTTCTCATCCGGCCGCAGCGTACCCACGATGTCTACGCATCACCCAGCACCCAGCAGGACAGAGACAGGTTGACGGAGAAAGGCAAACGGAGAGAGAGAGAGAGAGAGAGAAAGAGAGAGAGAGAGAGAGAGAGAGTGAAGCCAAAGCAACCCAAAGCTTCATGGTCCCTACAGGATGTGAGAGCAAAGGGTTGGGAAGAGAGAGAGTGGCTCCCTCTTTAGGTCCACAGCTTCAAGTTCTCCTCCTATTACTCCCCACCCCACGCTGACGGCAGGAGGAGGGATGTCAAGGGGGAGGGGAGGAAGGGGAGAGGAGGAGGATGAGTGTTCTCTAGAAGAGAGTTGAGGGACACTGGAGCCACAGGTTCGAGGTTGGGACACAAACACACACGCCTCAGCTGCTGAATGGAGCTCATTAACATTGAATCTATGTCGGGAGAATTCACCGGGATTGTTATTCTCAGTCTGAAAGCGTTTCTTTTCGTTTGGTTCATTTAGCAGGTGAGGAAGATGAAATAACCGCTCTGAGGTCTGAGACTACAAGTCTTTGTCCTCCTCGGAGACAAGCGCGAACTAAAACGACGTGTCGATTAACTGGTCGGTCAATTCAACAACAAAAAATAAAATGTGTACGCTGTAAATCTTTGAGTTTAAACAGATCATGTGGAGAAATAACTGGGCTTGAGGGACTTTAAAAAAAAATATATATATATATAACGTAATCAGTTTTAAAAAACTGCAGATTTGATTCAACTGATGTGTATAAACAAAGTACTAATCCAGCAGAAAGTGCTATAAAGTTTACTTTAAAATTTAATTATTATTATTTGTTTTTTACACCTAACAAAATGCTCTGCAGTTAGAAGACGATTTTGACACAGGTATCGAGTCTCCGTGCAGACCTCAGGTTAAGGTCATAGTTCTAATTCTCAAATGACCAAACAGAAAAGCAACGACACACCAGATGTTGAATAAACTCACTGATGTGAACAGGATTGTTTGTGAATTGTGTGATGTATAAAAATGAAGTACGATGCTGGCAAAAGCAGTAAGAGGTTGCTCCCAATCGCCCCAGGGTTGCTAGAAAAACAAACTCTCTCTGTAGTTACTGACTTCATGTAAATAATTCAAGAACTAGGAGAATAAGCTGCACATGGAACACGTTTACACACACACACACCACTGTCCAGATCTGTCTATTTGTCTCACACACACACACACATCATCAAAAACACACCCACACACCGCCCCACTCACACACACACACACACACCTCCTGAGACTGCAGAAGCACACAAACAAGTTCTGAATGAGCCAGAAAATTAATTAAGAGGAGCAAAACAAGAGAGGCATCAACTGGCTTCCTGTCACAGGCCTACAGGGAGAGAGGAGAGGGGGGAGGAAAGATTCTGAAACGTTATTCAACATTTTTCAATTTACACTGCTGCTTCAAATTTAACAGTTATTTCACTTGAGTATCTTGCGTCAATACGGTGAGTTTTTGTTGCAATTCTGGCATCAAAACCCTCAATAACCTCCATGATATGCTTAGTTATCTTGGCAAATGTTTATGATTGACTTAATGGGAAACTCAGTCATTTTACGGCATCTGAAAAGTATTTTATAAAAAGTCACCAGCCAGAGAAGCACTGCTCTAAAAGTAGAAAATCCATCTTCTTATGCTGCTGATTTTGTCTGTTCTATGAATATTAAGAACTGACAATTTTTCATACAAAAATCCTAACAATAATAGCACATTACATCAGCTAGAACTACTATTTCTTAAGTACACATGCCGTCTTTCCTCTGCTGTGGCTGCGTGTAAAAGCAAACAGGATCTGCATCAGAAGCCTGATTTGATCTGAATGCCAACAGACATTTGTATCAACTAGAAAAATCTGAGCCTCTGATCACTGTTGCTCATGGTACAGACACACCTTTTTGTATAGAAATTGTGCAAAAGTCTGGCTGCTGAACACACAGGTCCAGGGGATGCACCAATACTGTCCTGTTAACAGCGATTCATTCAGGCTTTACCAACTACCTCTGCTGCAATCTCCTGACTTATTTCGATAAGAAAACCTCACAATAGAGCACACAGAATATTTACTGCTTTCACCAGCACAGTTACATTCACACTGCTTGTGTTTGTGTGTGTATACGTGAGTGTTTGTGTCCCAACAAATCCAGTGTCCTTGCTGAGGCCCAGGGCTTCGCAGCGCTGTCGAGAGAGAGAGAGCGAGAGAGAGAGAGGCCATGCTGGACAGGAAGCAGCACCTGGTTAGTAACGGGGGGGGTTAAAGGTAACGGTCAGGGGGTTTAGAGGGTACCTTCTGTGCTCCAGAGAAGGCATGGTAGAAACTGGACACATAAGTCATTATGGCTTTCTCATCTGGACGAGCAGTGTTCACAATGTCTACAAGGGGGTGAGACCGTGGTTATGAAGACACACACACACACACACACACACATATATATACAGGCAAGACAGAGGGCGTGTGATTAAACACAACAGGACACACATTTAGGAACATGCACTCACATATGATACACAAACACACACACACACACACTTAACAAGCTGCTGTAGCTGTTAACAGCCAGAGAGGACGATCCGATTCATACACAAACACAACGAGAGGGCAGACAGAATTAACAATACTGTACATACAAGGGTCAGATCCATATTTCAGTTTACTACAAACAGATCTTTGTGTGTGTGTGTGTGTGTGTGTGTGTGTGTGTGTGTGTGTGTGTGAGTGAGCGTGTGTGTATTATCATTTTTTATTTTGGGAAACTGGGATATTTTAGATTAACATGAATAGAGTTCTGCAAGAAAACGCATATCAATTTTTGATTTGAATTGGGTATGAAAATATATAAACAAATTAATATCAGCTTTTTGGTCCGATCCTCATACATACAGACAAAGACACATTCAGACAGTTGCCTCGACTTTACAATCTAAAGCATTAGAGGAGTCAGAGGAGGGGAGGGGAAGGGACGGAGGCTCCATCGATCCTGAAGATGAATGCCTCGGACGTACCACAGTGGCCACATTTACATGCACATCAACACTGTGACTGTAACGGAAGTAAGGCAAAGAATTCAATTCAGTCAGCACAGACCATACTGACATGACTGTGATTGTGCTCCTGGTCAAAGTACAGCTACAGGCACGCACACACACACACACACACACACTTAGCGGGTGCTTGGCTTTTATTTTATTTACCAGAATTTAGATCGTTGCTGCAGAGAGGATTTGGGTCAGTCTGATTATGTGTCAGGCTCATCACCTTTTAGAGTTAAGTGGGGTTGCAGTTAAAGTTACGTACACAGGGTGCCTGGGTGACCTAGTGGTAGAGCGTGCGCCCATATGTAGAGGCTCGGTCCTCGATGCAGGGGCCGCAGGTGCGCTTTCCTGCACGCCATTCCCCGCCCCCCAGCAGTCTACTCAATGGTTAGATTAAAGAGCTTTAAACTGTGACTGTGTTTGAAACAATGTTGGCGCTGAATCACAGCCGAAAACCTGTATGCGTACTACATACAACCGTAAATGAGAATAATAATAATAATAATAATAATGATACGGGGGTTGTAAAGTTATGTAATAACTCAAGCAGCTTAATCAGACCACGCTTGCATCACAGTCACCTTGTTTCATGTAAACACAGCCACACATAAAAAAAACATACATACAGTACACAGCATTATTCAATAATAACAACACAGAATCATTGACAGCAGGAGGTTTCAGGCCTACCTTCTGCGTCCAACATCTTGGGGATGTCCAGGTGCTTCTCAGCCACCTCGAAGGCGTTGTTCAGATTGGTCACTGGGTCATCCTAAACATCCAATCACAGTGTCAGAAAACAAACTAGCTAAATTCATGTTTGTATTATTTGCAAGTTTAACCCTCTGAGGTTTTTTTTTTCAAATTCACATTTTAAAAAGGATATTTGCATATAAGCTGATACCCATGTGTTTCCTATCAAGATGTTCAGAACAAACACAGCTTTCTGTATAGTGAGGCAATGTGTAAAGAAATTATTTGGCCCCAACGCTGAAAAGTTGATGTTCGCTTTTTGAAATGTCTCAAATCTCTTGTGAAAACAAACCTAAACTCAATTTTATTTTAATTTATTAAATTATTGGTTATGTATAGTTTAAGTTTAGTTTTTTTTTATGTAGGTTAACACAGGATCATCGGTACCATGAAATGTATTTGACGAGAGAACGGGTCAGCTTGGCAATAAAGACACTGGTCGCAATAAGAGCATGAGTCATGTAGAGATAAAATAAGATAAGAGGACAATAATATGCAAGATAAGACGGGATGAAATAAATGAAAACGTAGCACTATATACATATATGAAAAAGGGGATTTGTCTGTGAATAATTTGAAACCTAACTAGTCGTTTGCTTCAAAATACACAGAGACTTTCTAACATTTGGGTTTGGACTGGGCTTAGTGTTTATGTCTAGCAGTCGTGTAAGGGTGTGAGAATGCGTCTACCTTTCTGAGGCTGTCGTAATCGATGAGATCAGGTCTGTGTCTGTGGATCAGAGCGTTGAAGGCGAGACCGTCCTTCCAGCTGTCGGAGAGAGAACAGATGAGATTGAGCGTGAGGCAGAAGGGGTGACATGTAACAGGACAATCAGAAATCACAAAGCCAGTTCTGATCTGCACGAGGGAAGCAGAGGGGCTTAGATGCCCATCAAATTCACTCTCATTGTGACTTTAATTAAATGGATGAGCCACACCTCTGACTGAAGTTAAACTTGGCTGATCTGCCTGCTTCTCATCCTGATTGCAGCAGCCCAGCTGGTCTTAAACCTTACCCATGTTCTCTCACATTCTCTGACACACACCGTTCCTCTACTCCGCTCCGCTAGCTACCGGTGGGGGCTCAAACCCAATTCGAAGCCCTGTTACGGTGTCACTGTGCTGTGAATGGCTCATGCCCATCCTACATCTAGGACAGTGTCAAACTGTACACACCCCAGCCCATCCACTAGGGGTGCAGGATATATCGACTCAATATCGTTATCTTGATATCACGTTGCGCATTATTATATCGAAAGTGTCGCGATAAGTACGCGATATTTAGTTTATTTTGTGGAGCGCTGCATCCCATCCGTTGGCTGTGAAACGCTATAATGATCATCATTTCATTGGCCAGTTACCGTGCCACTTGCACGTTAGTACACGTCAGCGCACGGGTCCACTACGTGACAAACCCTATGGAGCGTACCACGTGACTTGTGTGCATATTTCGACAGAATGACAGTTAGGAGTGGGGATCGATACAGCATAGTATCGCAATATTTTCCGTGGCAATACTGTATCGATACACAGACGCCAAGTATCAATCTTTTATTATATATGTGCTGGTAAGTTTGTCTGCTTGACAATCCCATTTTGCAGCAATACAATTGAAGTGAGATGAACAAACAGAGAAATGTATCTTTTTAGATAAAAACAGATGTTGACAAAGTTTCCTTTTGGGGACATCATTTGAAATCGGGAAAAATTTGAAGTTGGAAAAAAGGTAATGAATTGCAATATATCGCAGAATATTGCAATATGTTTAAAATCGCAATAATATCGTATCGTGATATAAGTGTCGTGATGATATGGTATCGCGAGGCCTCTGGTGATTCTCACCCCTAGTGACAGTGTAAGTGAAGAAATAAGATAGAGACAACAAAATGGAACGAACATACAGACGTGCCCTTTATTTATTGTTTTCATACTGTACCACCAGTAAAACATACATGGTCGTTATTTCAGTCAGTGGAAATAACCCTTGTGTTGTGAGAAAACTTGTTTTAGTTGTTATGAATCTATTTTGATGCGCTTTCCCATAACTTTTTTGTAATTTTACATGTAAAAAATAATAATTTGAAATGAATATCGATATCGCAATATGACATTTTGCACATATCGTGCAACCCTACCGTCCACTACGCTCTGCGTCTGCCAA
Organism: Sander lucioperca; assembly: GCF_008315115.2. Lineage (NCBI taxonomy): Eukaryota > Metazoa > Chordata > Actinopteri > Perciformes > Percidae > Sander > Sander lucioperca. Next base: position 770,433 of record NC_050177.1, read on the forward strand.
ACGGCTTGCTACACTATCTAGGATGTTTGGTGATCCTGGTTCCACAACGATGGAACCATCTCCCCACTGACATCCAGACAGCAGAAAGCCTACACGTCTTTAGGCTGAAAAGTGCCTGTTCAGACTGCGTCTTGGCCCGTGAAAAGATGGGAAAATCAAAACGTTCTCTATCTGCAGCACTTGAAGCTTTGTTGACGTTTTGCCTATTTGATGAATTTTACGTATTGGCTTCAGGGCTGTTCAATAAATCAAATTTTAAAAGCCATTTCGGCTCGTAACGATCACAAAAACAATGTCATCGAGAAAAACTATTATTTTGCACATTACATTTTGCAAGTAAACTCTTATTTGGTCTTGTGTTCTGAATGGAGAAAACAAATTCAACAGGTATGAAGGGAAATTTCACAGTTCATGGTGTATTAACGGTTGATTTGTTTAACGGTTGAATTTTTTCTTTCCAAAAGTCAATAAGTAATCGTGTTAAATAAACGTGATTTCAATATTGACCAAAATAATTAGGATTAGGATTTCTTTCCCCATAATCAAGCAGCCCTAGCTCACATTCTTTTTGGTTGCTATCTTCACTGACTTTGGATAAAAGCGTCCGCTAAATGAACGCCATTAAAAATTCCAGCGAGCTAGAGGCAGTGTGAGGTCACGATAAGTTACATCACAACAGAAAACTGCTGCGAGGGCGAAATTCATTCCTGACCTTGGAACATGATAATCTCAACTCAAGGTTTCACATTCTAGACCTGGTCTAGACTCGGCTGGAGTGTGCCTGCCTGCAGCCTTTCTTGGTCACGAGTAAAGGTTTCACATTTAACTTGTACTCTGTATTTACTGTATACAGTACACCACACGAACACGCACCGTAAGCAACTGAATAATATGCGTGCGTCGGATTTTTTTCTGACACCGCAGTTTAAGTTGCTTCTGACTACTTCAGAGCAGTGAAACGTGTTCCAGTTTCTCCAACAGGGGGCGACCTTTCTAAACAATTTGAGTAGGTTAATGAACAGCAGTGAGCTTTCATTCAGCATTGAACAGTGTTCGGTTATGGTGTATCAATACATGCCTACAAACTAAATATATTTACACATACGCGACTAGGTGTGGTCATGCTGCTCCAAGACAACCGAGATGTGTTAATGAGTTATATATTTTTGTTTGTGTTTAATAGGCTGCAATATGTTTTTTGTTTGTGTTTAATAGGCTGCAATATGTTTTGTTTTTTTTAAGTGCTGAATATTGGCCCGTTCTGATATCATGCAGACCGCAGCTAACCATAAACACTTTAATCAGGGTTTCACTGGAGACGGTTCCTGTCCCATGAAAACCTCAAAGCTCTTTTAAAGGATTTTCTAACCTCAAGATGAAGAACTGAGTTCTGATGGAAATTCTAATCATCCAAAATTATCTTAAGAACTTTTTGGTCTTTAATGTGATGAAAACAGGCACACAAAATGGACTGTCAAAAGCTTTCATCCCAGAATAGCACTAATGATCGGTCCAAACTTAAAGCGTGCGCGTGCGTGTGTGTGTGTGTTACCTAATGTGGAAGTTCTGCACATTGACATTCTTGTAGGGAGCGGTCTTCCTCTGGCACCACAAGAGAAGACCCTCCTTCGCAGAGGTCTCTGCATTGAGGAAAAAGAAGGAAGAGAGAAGAAGAGAGGAGCAGCAGCAGGAGAGAAGAAGGAAAGGAGGTGTGCATTAGTCTGTGGAGAAATGCCTCTTCATTACACCGAATCAGTTTGTTTTATTCCATTAGCGGTGCTCAGGCAGCGAGAAAAACACCGCCGTCTGTTTGTGCTAAACATAAATCAGAGGGACTCAAAGTATCAGGATGTTTGTGTTTACTGCATGTGCCTGAACAAACATCAGAAACATATCAGTAATATGGAGAATAAGAGTTATGACTCAATATTCCTTCTAGTGGCCCACACCCACCGCAGCTAACTCAGCACAGAGGGTTTTAATTAGCCACCACAGCGTCTTTACAGCTGTAACGGAGTCAACATTTATCAAGCAGAATGAATGCAAAAATAACAGAAAGGTACACCGCTTTATGGAAGTGAAGGAGGATGAGGATCTGTTGCTGTTCTGTTTCATAGCAATCTAAATTCAGCGTCCTTGGGTTTTAGACTGACGACTGATTTGGAGTGGTCACCCTGGGCCATGAGAATGTGTGTCGGGCATTATCTGACATTTTACAAACTAAACCGTTACGCTTACTAAACTAATTGATGGATTATTCGATATTCTTCACATTCAATTAGAGGATAAACCCCCTCGAGATGCACCATCTCATTTTCAAAAACACTGAATTTAACATTTAAACCAAAACAAACACAGAAGTAACCAATGATATGAAATTAAACAATCCGACAAAAAACAATCAATGTAGTAATGTCAACAAGGACACAGAATTACAGAATAAAATAAAGTAACACAGCCAGGCCAAATATGATTCTACACATAAACTAAAAATAAGAGATTATAGCAGCAGGTTTAACAGTGTTCCAGTACTGAGTAGTTTCACATCGTCAGTCTTACTGAGCAGCCATGCACCTGTTTTTGTATCTTGAATGTATTCCATCACTACTCAACCGTGATAGTGTGTGTGTGTGTGTGTGTCTGTCTCTAGCCTCGTTACTTCCACTCTAGTTCCCACAAAAACTTGCACATCTTCATGTGCGTGTGAACACCAAAGGATTCCTGCAGGACTTTGGTCGGCCAATTACTCCCGAAACCTGGCTGGGAGTCGAGCTGCCGCAGTGCCCCTCAGCAGGGCACTTCACTGCCAAGCTGCTGCTGATTGTGAATGCAAATTTAAAAATCACGGGAAGTTGTACCTTCTACAGAGATGTCCTGGATGGCAAAGCGGAGGATGATGGTCCAGATCATTCCCAGGGTCATCTTGGCGTTTCCGTCCACGATTTCTGCCCGACACAAAAAAAAAAAAAAAAGAAGATTGCTTCGGATTCACCCTGGACCACAAATCTCGTCCCGTCACTGCTGTTTTAACAACCTTACATCTGCTCTTTCATTTAATAAAAGGCAGCACACCCACACACTGCTACAGCTTCCAAGTGAGCTGCTTTAACAAGGACTTCAGTCATAAAAATACAGTTAATTATTTAATCCATTGTATTCCATCCATTATTTTTTGGGCTTTTCCGCCTTTATTTGATAGGACACTCAGGGGAGAGAGAGGGGGAAGACATGCAGGAAATCGTCACAGGTCGGATTCAAACTCGGGACCTCTGCGTCGAAGAATAAACCTCTCAGTATATGTGCGCCTGCTCTACCCACTGAGCCAACCCGGCCACAAATCCATTGTACATTTAATCGGTATTTAATCAATTGAAAAAGAACATTCATGTATTGCGTGCTCCGTGAAGGTGTGTGCAATAAAATCAATATTTTGTTTGGATCGTCATCTAATGACATGAGCAAATTCATTCAGCAGTAGGGCTGAACGATTTATCGATTTCAAATCCAAATCGAGATTTAAAAGAATGCGATTAGCTAATCGTGAAGGACGCGATAAATCAAACGTGCAATATTTAGGTGAATGTTCGGTGTAACATTTGGTTTAACTATTTGTTCCTGTTTTTATTGTTATATGTACTCTTTTTTTATAAGATAACTGCTGGAATAATGTTAAATATGACTTATTGCTGGAAATTCATAACTATGATCCTCGCATTGAGATATAGAGCAGTTTTGATGGTGTCTCATGCTATAATGTTCCATGACATGTTTTATCTGTTACACAGACAATATTGAACTTCAGCTAAATTATTATTTAAATTATTTATAAAAAAAAAATTAATAAATCGCAAATCAAATCGTAATCACGTCTGGCAGAAAAATCGCAATTCGATTTTTTTCCTTGAATCGTTCAGCCCTAATCAGCAGTGAAAATATTTACAGTGAAACTTTCAAAAATATCATTATGGCAGTTTTCCCACCACGATCCACAGGTGCTTGGCAGGTTAATGAGCGCACACAGAACAGGACAGCGGGTCGTGTGCAATGATATGTCAGAGAGGAGGTATGTAGTATGGGGTCACATTCCACTCATAGTTCAAACGCATACAGCACTGAGACTATTCACCCAGCAGCCCTTTCATACTTTCACCGGTTTATCAATCACACTCGCGCTGTCAGCTGGGAATGTGACCCACATTGCTTTCATTCTATCCGACATTCTTCACGTTCAATTTGGCATCCGTGTTCCAGATCACTATTCAGCTCCATGCATTTCTTTGTGCATTCGTGTGCTTGAAGAAGCTGAGTGTCACATTTTAAAACACCGTTAAATGTATTGTGGTACATTTCTCTAAATTCTTATAAAAGCTAAATTATGTTTGTGTTGTGAGCTAGCAAGAGTGTCTTTTTTCCACTGCCATGCCTCCACAAATCTATACTTTAAGTCCCTGGAGTTCAAACGGAGGTTTGCGCCGGTTTAAACCATCTCTGGAGGACCTCCGCCACTCTCATCTCGTCACCACCATCCCTCCAGTTTTTCCTCTTCCATCTCCTATGTTGGCATTTTTCTCTGACAGCATTCCAGTAGATGACATTTAGTGGGCTGTTTTTATAGAAGGCCAGAAAGTGTGTGTGTGTGTGTGTGTGTGTGTGTGTGTGTGTGTGCATGTGTAGAAACTTTGTTTCAATGGTCAGCAGTATCAGCAGTGTCATGTGGCAGAAATGTTTGTCCTCATAAAGTAGGATAAAGGTCACTGTCCTGCAGGTGACCTATAAGGCACATTTCCGCACACTTACACGCTGCCAATTTCAAAATGAGTTGCTGAGCATTTGATCTCAACACTTGTATTCGGTTCACTCTGTGCTCCGAAGGCATGAGAAGATTAGGAGACAATAGGCACCTGAGCACTGACATGTAAAAGCCCCCCCTCACCTACATAGGGGCAAAAACACCCAGACTGAAAGAGATGCTAAATGTGTCGCTTTGTGCGTCCATCAGTGACATTTGACAAACTGCAGCTGAACTTCAGTATTGTGTTCACTCTGGAGATAGAGGCTGTCTGACTCCTGCCCAAAGCAGATCCACACTGACACTCCTCTACAGATATTATACTAAACACCACAGCACACTATTCAAAATATTACAGGAAACCATTGAAGAAAGCCTGATGATGACGGTTGCATGTTCTTGAAGCCGAGCCGTTGTGCAATCCTGATTTAAATTACTAATACTAATGTTATTGCATTTTTTTTTTTTTTTTTTGGGAATACTACTTTAGCCGCAGCATGCTGTGCAGCGGTCACATGGAGGACAAAATAAACTAAAACAAGCATTGGATTTGGTTGGCAAGTACTCAATAAAAAAAGACTGATCAAGAAGCCAAAACAACACATGATCAGGACCTCCCTGCTTTTAACTGAGCTCTGTGACTTTCCAACTGAAACTGGTAAAAGTTACTTCAAACAGAGGCTCTGGCCCCGTGGCCCCTGCTCTGTAGGCCATGTGACCCATCCACGTCCAAAGGTCCTTTGCTGTCGGTGTGGATTTTACACCGGCCAAGTACGAAAACTAAAGCTCCCTTTCTGTCTGTGTCAGAAGGACTACACTACGATGGATGAATGAGATGTTTCCACAGTGACAGTCTCGGGACTCGTGAGGAAATGTCTTAATTCCGTTGGGGGGGGGGGGGTCCTTAATTATATTTGCATGTGCGTGCATGAATGCATGCTTACCCTCTGCTCCAATAGAGACCAGCTTGACTCCTTTGCTGGCGATGAAGTCCAGGGCTTTGTTAACGTTGTTAATCTTGTGCACCCTCATCTTGCCTCGCTCAGGCTTGGGTAACCGTTCGCCTGCGGACACGCACGCACACACACACACACACACACACACACACACACACACAGTGAGCGAGTTAGCGGAGCGCGTTTCCACAGGCTCAGCAGAACAACACTTGGTCAGGACAGTTAAAGTTACAGCAGGGACGTTGGTGTCGCTCACAGCAGAAAAAAACTGAAGTGAATGTGAAAAAGGAAGCCAAATTTCATTACGGGACGACAGCAGTTCAAATGTTTATCTACTATGCCACAGGAATGGTTTCCCTGCTACGACAACCTGCAATTAAACACAAGAAACCTCGAGAGAAAAGCCGTCATTCAGTGACAGATCTATAGCAGGGTGTTCCCAATGGGTTTTTTTTTGAATGCCTGTGATCCATACTGAGGTTGGAAACTGCGAGTGACCTCGCCCTGGAATGGGCAGAGATGTTGTGCATCTTTAGCATCTGAAAACATTTTGATTGACAGCTAAGAGACAGACCACGGCTCAGTGACACACGAGAGAGCAAGAGAGTGTGCGTGTGTGTGTGTGTGTTGGGCGGCTTTTCCCTGCGGCTTTAGGGTGAAACATCAGGAGCCCCATTTTGCACCTGGCGCAGCGCGGCGAAAAGCCCGACACGAGAGCCTTTGCTATTTTAAGAGCGCCCAGCGCCCACGCCGTTTAAATAGCAAATGCACCTGTGCCCATGGTCTTACAGGGAGGTGTGTTCAGGTGCATTCTTGGCGTATTGCTATCTATGTGCCTAGGCTTATGCACAACGCGCACACACTATGCTTGTTACACACACAGGGACACGCAGCAGCACACAAACATGCTAAAGATTACAAATAAAAATATTATGGTACAAATCCGCCATCATAATAGCAATGTGCCAAGGTCCAAACGCGCCTGGCTTTTAAAGGGAATGGGAGATGATCTCTGATTGGTTTATTGCATGTTACGCCCAAAACACACCCATGAATTAATGAAGACACTAAGTACAACCCTTTTGAACCATGCGCCCGGCGCACGGACCCTTATTTCCGCCGTCAAACTAGCAAAAGTGGATTTGGACATGCCCTAAACGCACCTGCGCCGTGCGCTTCACACCGTGCGCTCAGATCGTTAAAATAGGGCCCTAGATAACGTTACAGTAAAAGGGCTGTGCAATCAATATAATTTTTTTTTTTCTTTTTTTTTTTTTTTAAATTGTGATTACGACCTTGACTTCTAACAATCACAAAAAGAGTATTCGAGAAAAAAAAAGATTATTTTGCACATTACGTTTTGCAAGTAAACTCTTCTTTTGTCTTGTGTTCTGAATGGGAAAAGTTTTAAGGGAAATTTCACAGTTCAATGTGTTTTCACTGTCGATTTGTTTCATTATTTTACTCTTTTCAACAGTCAATTAGTGTTAAATAACTGGGATTTCAATATTGACCAAAATAATTGCGATAATGACCATAATGCCAGCCATATTAGTTTACTTGAAAACAGTCTTCGAGGTTGTACAGATAGTTACCTGCGATGACCTCCAGCAGCAGCATGAGTTTCAGCCCATCCCTGAAGTCCTCCTCGATGTTTTCGATCTGTGTGCCTGACTTGCGCAGGTGGGAGTTACACCACGCCGTGAACGTCTGCACAGAAACAGGAGACACATGGTGACTATTCAGAGCCTGGGCCGCTGTGTTTTTCCACCTTTTATGACGATAAACCACTTTGAATCGAGAATGAAAGAAAATGAAATTCAATGGGACAGGAAGGGAGGTCAGGGAGTTGCTTTAGATAAGACAGGAAGTAGCAGACGAAAAGGGGAGGAGACAGATGTTATAATACAATACCTACAGCTAAGAACTGCTAGTGATCTCACAGAACAATTTATAATATACGTCAAAAAGAAAATGTGCGGCTGGCAGATATAATGATGAATACAACAATGCACACTTTAGGTAACATAGTGAACGCGCACTTTCTAAGACAGCTGTGCTACTTTTCATCTAAATAATAAAAACACCTTTTTCTACCTTCTCTCTTCCTATTTCTCATCCCTGCTCTTCACACTCTTGTTACACAAGATCTAAAATCATTCCCACTAGAAAATACAAAAAGAAAACCCCCCTCCTTTGTCATGTCAACCAGAGCACGTCCCATTTGTTAAAGAAACACTGCAAAAGAAATGCATGCCCTGTAATATCTGGAACCCAGACAGGAATCAAACGCTGATAACTTGTAATTAGATATCAGGATGGTGCACCAAATCACAAACACAGACATCTGGGGAAAGGCACACATGCCAGCATCAATCTCACACATCAATAGCTGGTTGGAATCTATGTTTTTGTGCTTCTGGTTAGCCAACATTCTTCAGAAATGTGTTTTGAATCACTTTTTTTTTTTTTATTGTGAAGGAGTTCGGAGCAGAGAGGTAGGCATGGGACTGCGGAGAGCTTTGTCACGCCACTCTACAAAAATCTCAGTTATGGCTCATCATCAATCAATGTGCCAAAACACTTCAGACTTTTTTTTTCTGACTCGTTACATAATTTAGAGGAGGCGCCTAAAAAGGCCGTGACCAAAAATAAATGTTGAAGGTTTTGGAATGCACAGTCATTCCAAAACCTTCAACAGCATAGTGAAGCTGCTGTCACTTATACTCCACTTTAAGAGATTTAAAAAGAGGCGTCCGTCCAGTGACGCACCATGACCCCGATAATGCTACGTTGTGAACAACAAATCCTTGTTGAAATCGCAAGTCACGTTTCCATCTAATCGTCAAGCGCATTTTAAGCAAACTTTTAAAATGTCGTAAAAAAGGAAATGTGAATTAGATGCGTTTCCATCTGGTTTGGAGCGAATAAACTCGACTACGCAAAGAGTGGTTTGGTCACAAGTTGACGTTACGCATGGTTGTAGATTGCAAACCGGCTTGCTAAAAACAAAAGTTAGAAGCTAAGTTCTTTGGCTAAATGGAGAGAGAGGTAGCATTGTACAAGTTGGTTACCTGTGCAGAATACAGGGTTGTGGCAGAGACATTTGGTGTCAGCGAGACAACCGTTCACCGCTGTGTAGACGCGAACACATGAATATTTTCTAATGCGATACTTCAAAGTGCGCATAAAAATACGTTGATGGAAACCCCACTAGAGAAAATAAACTAAAGAATCATTGGCGTCAAAATAAAATAATCCACGGACCGGTCACCAGATAGATGCGCAGAAGTGATCCCGTGTTCATAGTCTCAATCCTCGCTGCTCAGATTTCATTTCAACTATCAAAGCTACAAACTTGGTATTGATAAATAAATTCACGTGGCCACTGACCGATCAATGCTGTACTCACTCATGTTGACGATGACCATATGACATCAAAACACAAGTTTAACACTACAATTTGGAAAAACAGCACACTTTCTATTGGGGAACTACTTAAATGACCACGTGTGTGTCCTGGGGACTCACTTTATTGAAACGTATCAAAATCGCTGTCCTATCGTATGAAAAAAAGTTGACTTTGTAACGCTTGCAAGTTGATTACAGAGATCCTTTCATAAGTGCATTACATCAGAAAATTGAGAGAAATGCTCATCTTTATTTCCCAGTCCAAAAGTCAAAAAGGTATTTAATTTAAGATAGAAAAGTGAGGAAAGCGTCAGCAAATTCTCATTTAAGAAGCTGCAACTACTAAGGATTTGTTGGCCATTTGCATAATATACAACAACATTTGTTGTGCTATTGTCTGTCTTGTAACAAGTTAGTTTTATCTTATCTCTTTTTTTAAGCAGTAAGTTCCTGCTGGGAAAAACAAATCCACTTTCCTTCTCTCACTTTCTCCTGCTTCCTTCTTCCTCCTCGACTTACATCGTGGCCATTCCCTCTTAAAGCTGTACTTACATTTCATTGATTATACAACTTAGAAAATATTAGGGATTAGGGCTGGGCAATCGTCAAAGTGATATAAAAATGCCTATAGTATACAAGGGTGTAACTTTGGATCTCTACTTTTGTGCAAACCTGAAATTTTGAGCATTTCCTGCATTCTGCTGAATTTTTCTGCAACAATTTGTGCCTTTTCTGCAAAAAGTTATGGTGCAAATGTCTTTATTTATGTAAATGAAATTATTATTAGATTTTGGAGGGGGGGGGGGGTTGCAGGGGCTGTAACCCCCCCCCATCCCACCTGTAAATTACGCCTATGATCGTGTATATTTTTCCAGAACGTTTGTATCGGATCTATGAACAATGCTTTACGTTCTGATCCTTACCTGTTACGTTCATTTTGCTCTAAAGTTCTTAAAATGAGAAAATACTCAGTACTTTTCATTTGTCAATTATTTAATTCACACAGGAGTAAAGAAAATAGGCCTCACCATGTGGTTATTTCATGTAAACTTATTTACTGAATCACCAGAAAACGTGCTATATCGTGATATGTATTATTATCGGGAACTGAAATGACCTATATCGGGATCGAATTTTGGCCGTATCGCCCAGCCCTATTAGAGATGAACGGAGAGTGGGAATAATAGTTATTTGCAGTTCTTTTGATTCACACCTGGGACAAAACTTCTCAGTACAGCATATAGAAATATCTCAGACAACTTTGAGGAAAATATCACAGTTCAAACTGAGTGAGTATCAATCCAATTGACCTTTACACCTCCCCTTTGTCTGCGTCTCTCCTGCGCGGTGTGTTCAAAAACATTATGACAGGGTGCTGCTCGCTGGCCTGCCCCTCTCCCCACCGTCCCACTGTGGCCACCGGCACAAAGCGCCCATTGAGCCTCGTGGATAATAGCACCCTTCAGCCCCCTGTACTCTCCCTCAACCCGCTCTCTCTCTCTGTGTGTGACCCTCCCCCAGACCGCCCGATACCAACCCCCAACTCACACACACACACAATAATATATAGAGAGACACACACACACACTGAGAAAAGGGAGGGATACATTTCGCATAAACAAACAGACAAAGTTAGGGGAGAAGGAGGGACACACACACACACACACACACACACACACACGTTTGTTTCATTATCTTTGTGGGGACCCATCATTGACATAATGTATTCCCTAGCCCCTTACCCTAACCTTAACCATCACAACTAAATGCCTAACCTTAACCCTTACCCTCACCCTAACCATAACCTAATTCTAACCCTAATCCTAAAACCAAGTCTTAACCCTCAAACAGCCCTTTAACCTTGTGGGGTCCAGCATTTTGGGCCCACAAAGCTGTGCAGACCCCACAAGTAAAAGTAAAACAAACACACACACACACACACACACACACACACACACACACACAAGTGCTGCATCCATCACTGTCACCGATTTAAACACAGATCTCTGCAACATGGTCAACTGCAACAAAGGTGAAACAACCTCCAGTTTGTGACCATCATAATACATAAACAATACATTTATTATTCCTTGCCGTGCTTCAAACAAACCATATGAATTAGACATCATTCATTCGCAGGTTTTGCTTGATGCAACATGTTCCATGATTGTAACAGATGACAGAAAACAGAAAAAAACTGAAACAAAAAAGATTACTTGGCGATTAATTCAATCGATGACAACTAATCGATGAATGTTTGCAGCTCTAATGCCAATCAGGCACTGTTATATGTAACCAATGTAGAGAATGAGATTAAACATGTTATTTTGTATTTTACATGGATTACTCATGTTAATGTAGATACCCCGGTCAGTCAATTTTCTCCTGCAGGGGAGGACATCAAAATTCATCATCTAAGCCAGTGGAGCACAGTGAGGGACACAGAGGGTTTCTGCATGTTGGGAAGCTTTGGATTTAAAAAGAAAGTTTTAGGAACGTAAACTGTATCAGAGAACAGGTTTACTAAAAACGGGGCTCTGTCCCAACAGGAGTGCTGCCACTGGGAGTGGTGACAAGGAGAGTAAAGTACATAGAGCAACAGGTAGAGACCTGCAGAGAGCCTGAAACATTAGGCTCTGTATAACACAACGCGCTACAGATTGAAGAGCTCTCATCCCCTCCCTCCGAGCCCAGGGGTCAGACCCTGGTTAGACACTCTGCGTCTTGCTCAGGGACACTTCAGCCGGGCTTTAGCAGAGCTTGAAGTAGGCCTGCGTGCTGCTAAGAGAGGGCTGCCCATCAGGGTGCTCTGGGTCTGTGCCAACGAGGAAGAAGAGAAAAAAAGAAACATGTTTCTGTTCAGTTAGCTTTTTGTACTGTGGGAAACGTAGTACGCCTCTGGCTGCGTTATGTCAGTCAGGGACAGTACAGCGAGGTGTGGCGCTGCTGCGTGTTGTAAACTGGAACGGGCATGCACACACACAGCTCAGACAGAGACTGAACCATGCTGAGTGGACACAAGAAAGCAGCAATTCTGGTTCAAGATTTCTTGTCCTTCATACAACAACAAAAACAGTCTTAACGTGTTTAAGCGAATCCCTGCAGCTGTCAGCATCAGTTACTGCGTGTGACAACGGACCTATCAGGAGATATCTCAGGAAGTTGTTGGTTCACATGCAGCGTTAACAGACCTTTACTTCCCCTGAACAGACATATTGAAAGCTTGTTGATGGAAGTCTATTCAACTCCCCGAGCATGATTTTAACTGCTTTATTCAGAGTTTCACACTGACCTCGACTGGCTTTATAAAAAGCCACGTTTGGGTGCCCGGATAGCTCAGTTGGTAGAGCGGGCGCCCATATATATATAGAGGTTTACTGCTCGACGCAGCGGGCCCGGGTTCCACTCCGACCCGCGGCCCTTTGCTGCATGTCATTCCCCCTCTTTCACCCCTTTCATTTCTTCAGCTGTCCTGTCAATAAAGGCCTAAAAATGCCCCAAAAAAGCCACGTTTAAAATGCATGTCAACATTAGTTTCCAAGTCTGTATTTTAATATTTTCAAGTTCAAGCTAGGGCTGTGCAGTTAATGGAAATTTGAATCGCGATTACGATTATGGCTCCTTATGACACAAAAACAGGATAATCGAGAAAAACGATTATTCTTGCACATTACATTTTGCAAGTATTATTTTGTCTTGTGTTCTGAATGAAAAAAAAAAATATTCAAATGGAGAAAGCATTAAGGGAATTTTCACAGTTCATGCTGTTTTCACTGTTGGTTTGTTTAACTTTTTCACTGCTTTCCAAGTTCAATAACTGCAACATCTTTCCAAAAGTCAATAATTGTGATTATGGGCGCCCGGATAGCTCAGTTGGTAGAGCAGGCGCCCACGTATAGAGGTTGACTCCTCGACGCAGAGGGCCCGGGTTCGACTCTGACCTGCGGCCCTTTGTTGCATGTCATTCCCCCCTCTCTCCCCCCCCTTTCATGTCTTCAGCTGTCCTGTCAAATAATGGCCTAAAAATGCCCAGAAAATAATCTTCAAAAAGAAATAATTGTGATTATGAGTTAAAGCATTTCAGAGGATTTCCAGTTTTAATTCTGAAGGATATCTACAGGCTGAATTGCCCTGAATTAAACATGAACTGACCCTAATTCCTGGAGAGAGCGACCAAACAGGATGAGTGCCAGTGCAGCCTGTTAAACCTGCCTATGTTGGCTACACAGATCTGATGAGATGATAGGATTTCTGACCTGAGCTGAGGACACGCATAACGAGCTGAAGGCGGTGGGACCGAGCAAAGCTGGATGGGACTGTTAAGACTGTTTACATTTTAGGCAACGGCGCTCTTATCCTCTAGTATCTCTTGCATAACTGCTGTAGCCACAGTGGAGAACATCCTCTCCGCTGTTCCCGCTGCACGCATCGACCAGACCGGAGCCCACTGCTTAAGCTCACTGTTTGACTCCAACATGTCATGTTGATGGGTTTTAAAGCTGCTCAGCTCATCAAGCTTAACTATTTGAAAAACTTTGAACTTTAATACCAGGGAATCCTTAATGGGATTGACTGTAAAAACTGTGAGTAAAGTGGACTCATGCCTGTTGGCGGATTTTTTGTTATTGTGCACCAACGTATCCATACCGATGCTGCGTTCGATTATCTATCCGTGTCGGAGTTCCAACGAGAAAGACTAGCAACACGCACCACGTTTTTGTCCAACTCGGACACGCAAAACATACCAGAACGCTTGAAGGGTGGAAGTGACGTCATATCCCGAGGGCCGAGTCGGTTCACTGAGAATAATAGAATAAAAAAAGCTACCAATTTTGTGTGGCAATAATTACCCGGTGTATTTCAGTAGTCTTAGTTGGTACCGTTATCAGAACTCTAGGATGTATTATCCATGCAAAGGGGACATCCTTTTCTGTCTTCAGCTATCATTACCTATCAAATGTAAATCAACATTTTCATCCAAGTAGCATTATTTTGCCAATGCGTGGAGGGGGAACACATGGTGTGTGATGATGAAGGTTTAGACAGCTTTGTTGTTTGTGTTCTGGAGAAACTGCGAGTGTGTCTGGAAGTGGTTATGATGTCCAACATGTCTCCATCCATGGCAGATATACAACTGTCTCCTCGCTGCTTTACTGTGTGGAAAACACAGGGACCCTAACAGGGTCTATTGGGGTCAGCTGTTTGTTGTCCACACACACACACACACACACACACACACACACACACACACTTTAAACTTTAATCTCTAACTGAGCCTCCAGGGTCAAAGGTCAGGGTTGAGATCATTCGTTTCAAAGAGAGGAACTCGGCAGATGTCAAATGCAAGCGCTTACACACACACAACACAAGCATAAAAACACACGACAAAAACATGCATGTGAAGCAACGGTGTGAACACACACAGACCGAAAAACATACAGTGGCACTCATAAGTTTATGAACCTATGCTAAAGTTGACTAATTAGAGGAATAAAAAAAAAAAAAAAAATCATCTTTTGGAAATTGATCTTAATGCCTTTATTAAAAAACAAGGAAAAATCATCACATCCCCTTCACCATACCTAGAGACTGGCATGGTTTTATTTCAGTTATCCTAATAGCTGGTTTGATTTGCATTGAGAGATGATCTTATGGAAAGTACCCCATGCCAATCTCTAGGTATGGTGAAGGGGATGTGATGATGAGGGGCTATTTTAATTCCAAAGGCCAAGGGAACTTTATCAGGATGCATAGTATCCTGGATCCATGAAATAACTGGCCTTTAAAAATAAAAATCTGCCTGCCTCTATGGGAATTTAACATAGGGGTGTACTGACTTATGCCTCCTGTATTTTAAGGAAGAACATTTATTTATTTACGATACATTCTTCATTCACAAAGAAAATTGGTTTCCTTAAAGGTTGGATTTTTCCTATTTTTTTAAATTAAGGCATTAAGATCAATTTCCAAAAGATTACTTTTTTATTACTCTTCTTAGTCACCTTTAGCATGGGTTCATAAACTTATGAGCGCCACTGTATATAGACTGAGGGCAGAAAAGGGTGTAAAGATGGACAGCATACATCTTACACACACCCCACTCCTTGGACAGGAATGTGCTTAGGAGACACAAGAATCGACATTGAAACACACACACCTCCATATCTCTGTATAGCTCACTCAACTGTTTTTCAGCATGCATACACACCAATTATTCCCACACCCAGTTTCTCAATGCATGTGCAATTTTCTGACTAAATAGGCAAATTAATTGTATGTATACCAGAGAGAGAGAGAGAGAGAGAGAGAGAGAGAGAGAGAGAGAGAGAGAGAGAGAGAGAGAGAGAGAGACACACACACACACGATAAGGGTGTGTCTTGCTACACCTGGGAAGAATGAGCCAGGTTTATTGCTCAAGTGCCTCGCATTCTCTGCACGACGTCAGCGGTGAATGTTTGTTTTCTAGATCACACACCCTTTTTGCCAACACTGATGAGCTCATTCTTAAAGCAACTCTACACACTGACAGTCTGTTGTTTCTGTGGCAGCTCGTCATTTCTATCATCACCAACTGACACACACTTTAAACAGGAGTCGTCTTACTTGTGTCACCTTTGAACAAATAACTGTTATTTTGTTACTTTACCTTGCAATTCTTGTCTCCTTATGCTTTTGTATAGCTTTCTATTCTTAATTTAGTTTTATGTACCACTTGCTCTTCTTATTAGTGTCTTACTATGTCTATTTATCTGTATTTCTGTCTTTGTGTTGCTGCAAAACCCGAATTTCAATAAAGGTTTTTCTTATCTTAGCAAATATTTGAGAGAAAAAACTAAGACATTTTAAACTGTTAAACATATGTGTGACAAAACTTGTTTTATCTATTTAGGTTTAAACATTTTTTTTTTTTGTCTATAGTATTTTTTTTGTACCAAACCATGAGCTCAAAAAGGTCTTTCAAGACAGACAGACAGACAGACAGACAGACACACTTTAACTGTGGTTTCTCACTGATTCTGTGACGTGATGAAGCTGCTGAAACAAAGACGTCTTTTGTCACTTTCTGTGAACATTTCGCACAACGATAATTTGCACCTTTTGAATTAATTACGCAGCAGCCAACAGCGGTAGTCCTCCATACTGTGTTTCTGTTGTAAATCTTCACATCTGAGTAAGGCATCAATAACTGTAGTAATAATATTGAGAACAGGAAACACAAAAGAGGAAGAGCCAAAGTGACTTGGGGAGGTTAGGAAATGGCTCAGGAACAATAGCTGTTAACATGCCCTTAAGCAAGGCACTGAAATCATGGTTGCCCCACTGGCACGGAAGAACCGCCACCTTTGTCAGATTGGGCTTTGCCGCGGCACGACACAGTGTCAGAGGATGAAAAAGCAAATGTAAAAACGGCAGCAGATGGCAAGTTGTTGGCACCAAAGAGCAGATTTGTACTGCTAGTTAAAGGAGTTATATGGGGACCTGCTGGCAGGAGGTAGAACCTCAAGGAACTTGGACAGAGCCGTACTAGACTGGACTGGTTGAAACAGACTACGCAGGGCCAAACCATGCTGGCCTGGCCCTGTGAATAAAGCTCAACGACTAGTCTGGTCTGGCCTGGCCTGACACAAGGTCTCCTATTCTTAGAGGCAGGGCAATTAAAAAAGGGCTGTGGCATGCGACACAGCAGCCCTGCTAACTATTGTCACACACTCTTTAGCTTCAAATTCTCCAGAAGACAGGTTGGTCTTTGTATCTTAACATACAGAAGCACACAGTCTCAGTTTAAATACACTTTCCCATAAAACACATGCACAGACAGTCTCTGCATGTCCACACAGGATAGCAAGCCATGAGATTGACCCATATGGCCAACCTAAAGACACTGAAATGTACTTTTACACAAACATCTTTTGCTGCTGTCAATTAACAAAAACTAAGTCTCATTTCTCTCCAATTCTCCATTTTAAAGTCCCAACTGTACTCTATTAAGCCGAGCAAACCACAAGACAAACACCATCTTCAAACACTGAGATTCCTCAAACTCCATTGCAGAAATAAACATCATGACAACTCATTTTTACAACCACGCTGAGCCGGAACATAGACCTGGACCCGCAATTAAAATACACACAAAAGAAGAAAGAAACATAGCTGCCCTCTAGATTCCATGCAGCCCCATTCACACAGCAGTGGTGTAACTGGATATGCAGCCTGCTACTGTAGAGCTGCTGCACCGCGCTTGAGTCACACAGTGCAGGAATACGACACCGTCCCTCAGGGTCCACGGCTGTAACCGGGGGGGGGGGCTTACGGTGCATCGGTGCATGTGTGTGACAACCGAGGGACTGAGAAAGAAGAAACTGCTCTCAGCTAAAGAAGTGAACAGCCGTTTGCTTGTTTTTTTGAGAAAGTGTAGATGTCCAAACAGTCGAGACACACGCACACTTGGCAGCATCTCAAACTGTGAAATGATAAAGGTGAACTTTTATGCAGTGTCACAGCCAAGTGTAGTGGATCTACAGAGAGAAGATGTTCATGTCCAAAAATACTAGTGGTCATTAGAGTACTGCTCGTCATGAATAGAGACAGCGAAGAGGAGAAAGAAAAGATCAGGAAGAGGAGACGAAAGACGAAGCAGAGCTCTGCTGCAGAGGAGGTTGTTATGGTGTCATTATCCTTTCAAGTCTGGACAAGGGAACGAACACACACACACACACACACACACACACACACACACACACACGACAAACATGTAATTGCTGTGTACTTCTTGGCTGGTCTAATGCCCGTCAGATATGCCATTATGTAAGTCAACAGCTTAACGCAGAACTGTTTTTCAACAAGCTTCATAGACTGCATCCAGTCAGACACACGGCTCTCTGGAGGAGCCTTGATATAGCAGCTAACAGAAACAAAGGAAAGGGAGGATTAAGGACAGGAGAGCAGGAGGGGAGAGGAAATGCAGGGGGGAGGGGGGGGGGGAGAGGAGGAGAGAAGAGTGATGACTGTGGGAAACAGGAAGAACAGACGCTAAATATCATCAAGTAAAAAGTATGAATGTTACATTTGATTTGGTCCCAACAACAGTCTTCCTAAATCTTTCAGTGTTGTAAAAACAATGAGGGGAAATAAAGTGGGGAGTGCAAAAAGTGCTCTAAAGCCCACTTTGAATAACACCATTACTTAAAGTTTCTAAGTACTAAATCACTTCAACGAGTAACTTCGCCTGCACTGGACTGGAGGAGGGTAAATGAGAGCTCACAGATGCCTGAACGTGGGATAACAAGTTTAAAAAAATTAAAAAAAGAAGCCGCAATTTGGTAAGATGAAAGATGGAAGCTGAGGAGGCAGGGAGGGATGTTTAGAACCAAGCACAACATGAAGTGATGAAAAAATAAAATTAAAATGTGTTTTGCAGTTCCCTCCACTCTGAGGATGGAACCAACTGCCTTCAGATTATTAAATGAGACTCTCTGAGCCGAAGAGGAGATAGGAGAGGAAGAGTCTCTATCGAGACCAGTGTGGGCTCTGTGTGTGTGTGGGTGCATTCTGGGTAACCAGAGCAGGCTTTCACATTTCTGTATCCCCCCCCCCACACACACACACACACACACAATCTTAATCTCTTACATGCCAAGTATGTGTGTAAGATGATCTCCTTGACACAATAAGAGACAAGACACACACGCAAGCTTCCCCTCACTTCCACACATTTCTTGCACATCTCATCATTGAAAAGGAAAGATGAACTCCCGTTATTTGCCGTGGCAAGTTTAAAAACTTCTCTGAAGTAATCAGCAGCTGCCTGGTGGCTTTTGGTGATTCGCTACCGTTTAATGAGAGGAGACTAAAAACGGTGGAGGGAGGAGAAGAGGAAATAAGGGAGGGAGGAGTGGGAGGTGAAGGGCTAACTTGTCAAGTGATGTGGTTATTTGTTCATTTACGACTCTTCCTGTCTTTGTTGGTCAAAGAGTCCGGCCGGGGGTCGGATTGCGCTGCCATTGCGTGTGCGTGTGCGTGTGTGTGTGTGTGTGTGTGTGTGTGTGTGTACGTGTGTGTGCGCGTTTCCTATTTTAGGATCAGGAAGGACGTCTTACAAAAGAGCGGGAGAGTATTTTTATACACTGGCTATGGGATACGAATACATTCTTAATGTTAACATAATAAAATGTTTTAGTAATTTTCATGTTTTTACTTGAAGTAAAGTAGATACTACATTGTCTAGCTGTGTTTTATGAACAATGGAAACCTTTGAGAAGACTATTTTTCAGTCTAATTCATCACATTTAACTGCGCTAACATTTAGAATAACAGCCCCATATTGTCACATAGGATGCTCTGACTTTTATATTATGAAACGTGACGGTTTTTGTTTATACTCCGGCTGGTTGACAGAAAACACCAGCGCTCCTGTCTCGGAGTTGTCGAACCTGCACATTTCAACATTATATATGAGGCCATGTCGTCCTGCTGTGTGCCAGTAAAAGCTGCTGGGGACATTGAGGCGTGTTGCATAACTGGATGTTGACACTGGCCACCACAAAAGCCCCATGTCCTTAATTCACTGCATTTCCATTTTAGGCTTTCGGCCGACACATTTATTTATTTATTTTATTTCAGGGACAATGCACACTAATAATACATATAAAAATGTAAAATGTGCCAGAATTAGCCAAAAGGCTATTTTATATATGCTGTCCCTGGACAGATCGTACAATGTCACACCTAAAAAGACAAAAGGATTATAAGATTTACCCACGACTGAGCACACAGACAAGTTTGGTGTCACAAGGCAGTTTGAAATTCTTCTGAGATTGCTTTATTTGACTTATATGCTAAGGTTTTGGAGGGAATCTTTCCTCGGCAAGTCTCTTCAGAAATTAGGTTCTGGATTTGTGATATTGAGCTCATTTTTTTAATGATTTGTCTGTTGGGTGAACTGTTCGCTACACCAGTCCACCTACTCTAATCCCAGACAGGACCTTGGGCACGGGAAATCACCCGGAGCTTAAAAATATTAATCCTCCAAAAGTATGTGTGATCACTCTGGCTCTTAAAGGCCTCATTTAAGAAACCGCTCTTCCTTTAAAAAGGTAATCGGTGGAAGTTGCTGTGAAGCACTCAGCTGGAGGAGTTGGCGAGGGCAAATACCACCCAGTGTGTTCAACGATGGCATCGATGTTTAACGTGAAAATTCTAGGTCTTCAAGCAAATATGACAACCTAAAGCCTGTGGTGGTGTCTACCATACGGACCATCTCGCTGTTCAGCGAGCCGAGACTTCTAAGAGCCGGGGAATCATGTTCGGTTTGTTTCGGATGAATGAGTCTGTGTTGCCCTGTTTAATGCTTTGGTAACAGCTCTGTGTAGGAGGAGGCTGATGGGTTTTTGAGGGGTCAAACGATTTAATGACTCTTCTTGGCAATGAAATAAGGGAAGAGAGGTAACGGGAGAAGGGGGGGGGGACACTCCGAGGTGTGTTATAAGTCTTTGATCTTGTAGCCAGAACAGGGTCCTCTCCTCATTGAGGGGTGGGAGGGGAGGAGTAGAATAACACAAGCTATAGTGCGTAGTTTCTGTCACCCCCATGAGGAATTCTAAGTAATGACAACACTGTCAGCGCATCCACATGATACAAGCCTTCCGTGATCGCGCACCACCCCCCTCCACTGCCCCCTCCTCTACACAGTTGCTAGTAGCCAAGGAGGACACAGAGGATTTAAAAAAAAAACAAAAAAAAAACATGGACTCTTCAGAGGAGGTAACTAACTTTGCTTGAGTTTCTGCGCGCAAATGTCACCGGATGACAACAATTTCTAAACTGTACTGAAAAACACAGAGCGTTTTGTGGAGCGGATAGTCTTAATGAGCTTTGTATCAACTCATTTGGCAATGGCTTGAAAGTTACACATTAAAGCTTTTAAGAACTAAATACACACAAAAGTACCATTGTTTCGAGTATACAGAGAAGCAAAACAGATGTATTTGTATGCAAATGTCATGGATTATTACTTTCCAGATGTGAATGATTTTCCCCCATCTGGATCATTTATCTACTGTTGCCAAGTTGCCACAGACAAATCGCTCTGTTTTGTTTTAACTCTCTGGCACTCGCTGTGTTGTCTTGTATGGAAGACTCCGCCCACTCGAGTTGGCAATACAAACCACAAACATTTCTCTTCAAATGAGGGGGGTGAGAGAGAGAGAGAGAGAGAGAGCGAGAGCGAGAGCGAGAGAGAGAATGGCAGAGAGGCGGTGGGCAAACGAATGTCATCCCTGCTGAACATGGCAGAGATGTCAGGAATGCCAGCTATGCTCTTCCTCCCTCTGACTCCCTTTCTAGTACATCTTCACTCTCTCCTCCTCGGTCTCCTTCCACCCTCATCCTCCACTCCTTCTCTCAAACTTTCCACATGATTGATGTTAGCGCTTGTGTAGTCCAGAAACTTCAGGAAAGGTGTCCTGCACAAAATCTCTGTTTCTGTTTGTCTCTGTTTTCAAGTTTCTGGAAACACGGCATGCCTCAGACACTTTACTAAAGGACAAGAATGCGGGTCCTTCGAGTAGATTACATAAACAAATCTGTCCGAATGGAAAGAATTTGTGACGTCTGGTAAAAAGTCATTATCGCACATTTCTATAAATTTCTTAAATTAGCTTCTTACTATAAGTGACGAGGTCCCACATGAATACATGAATAGTTGATTGAGCATAATCGAGGGGGCTGTTAGCTTAAGTTTTCAGGCCGCTGTCAATCAAATCTGATCAAACCATACCCACACAGTCCTGCGGAAGCAAATAAAGTGTTTGTGTGTCACACTCTTACTAAATAATAACAACGATGCTTTGGCTGAACCTTAACTTTGGTTGTTGTTTATTAATGGAGGAATAATTAATGTAAGAGACGAAAAAAACAAGTTTGTAGGGGCTTTAAAGTGTATTTAAACTGCATAACCTCTATCAATAGTGAGGATCCTCAGCTATCCTATCAAATATAATGTGGGTGTGCACTCAACTGGTACTACCTAATTTTATTTATTAACAATTCTAAGATGGGTAGGCCTGTCACGATAACAAATTTTTAAAAAATGATTGCGACAAGCGATAATATTGTCGTTCTGAGACCATTTTCATCTAATATAATGATAATGGCATAATAATGCAGGTACAACTTTTCAAAGATCAATACACTTTTACTTCTAAAGAATATTTAACACTGGAACTGGAAGACATTTTAAATATCCACAATAAATGAACAAAACAACCGAAAACAATAAATAAAATGGCCTCTCGGTCCAGAAAATGCACTGGAATAAAAACCAAACGCAATCAGAAACAATAAATAAAATGGAAATGTTTCCGGCCGCGATAATGTCCATTTAAAAATGATCAGGCTCATCAAGCGATTAATTGATTTATCGCATATTGCGACAGGCCTAAAGATGGGTGTCTTTTCTTAACAGATATGAAGGAATTAAACAAGCCGTTCAGTTTTGTTTCCAACCGCAAACCTTCCTTCTGTCTTCAGAGTTGCATGTGATGCCACGCACAGCGTGAGACAACGTTTGACTGCAGCAGAAAGTAAAAAAATGGAGAAGTTCAAGCTCAAAGAAGCTGAGAGAGGAGAGAAACGACACGAAGAGGGAGTCAGCATTACTCGGCATCGGTTTTTCCCCTCCGTTTGTGTGCGTCTGTTTCTCTCATAATCACACCATCACTTCTTTCTCTCCTCTGCCAATCAGCAGTCGACTAATCCACTTCCTGTCTTTAGAGGCACAGCACAGGAAGCAGCGGGGGCGGGAGGACGTCCATGTTAATTCCCCAGGAATGCGGTGAATGAATCCAACTGTACAAGATGTAAAACATTAAGCCCCGAGGAAACTTGTGAAATTAGCCATCTGAAGATTTATAGCGTCCAATGACGCATCACGCTGACAACGGACTCAACGAGGAAAGTGCCCAGGGAGTTTGTAAAGGCCTGCTGCGCTGTGATGATTTAAAAAAAGACTGGAGGTGACTCATGTAGAAAGCTGAGTGAGGTCAGTGGGAAGGAAGGTGCTTCTAACTGCAGACAGTTTATAGAGGTGGGGGGGGGGGGGGCCTGGTTCAACTGTCATTATCTGGTTCAGCACTGAGAGACAGTTATACTTTCAGGATTTGCACACCTGCAATTAGTTTTTCTCAGTAGAAAGGCCGACTTTATTACATTTGTTGGGTACATTAGATGCATGGTGGCTGGTGAAGAAAGGTCACAGATATCCCAACACAAGCTTAGAGCTCCAAATCGCTTAATTTTATTTTTTATTTTACCACGTACTGCAGCAGCCCTTACAAAGTACATACTGTTGCATACACAATAAATACTACATACTACTAATTCATAGCATTGCGCCTTGAGCTGCGACCCTCTTGCTCATATATGTGGCACAAAGGATTGTGGGTCAGAATGGCCAGAAAGGCACGCTGGCTTACATACATGTGAAATCCTGGTATTTTTGGCATACTACATTTGACGTACGAAATCTTTTTCTGGCATACCAAATAGTATGGTAATATGTCAGGGAGAATTCACCAGCAGCAAGTTAGGACATGTTCTCATTATTGATTCATCCGTTACTTTTTTTAGTAACTGATTAAATCGTTGGTCTATGAAATGTCAAAAAGATATATGTTCATGGTGCTTGCTGAAGGCACTCACCTGCCCAAATGTACCAAACCCACTTGAGTGTGAATAACGCTTCATTACTCACACTGTAGTTGAATCAGAATGTGAATGAATAATAAAATAACATTCTGCACTTTCGGGATGCATTATTCACTTTATTCCAAACTTTATCTCATCAACGAGGAATGTTGCAAGTCAAATAATCAAACTTCTTAACGCCTAAAAACGCCTAAGACTTTATGACAGACCTAAATAAATACATGAGACTGCTTACTCCTAGAAGCCACACCTCAGGCACACAAAGAGGCGGAATATTTGTGCATTGAAAATAACTAGCACAGGTGTTGCAATGACACCATTTTACAATCGAGGGCCTTGACGCTGCCCACTGAATGAGTCAACCAGGCCGTCATTTCACAACCGACATGTACGTTTGGAACGGTTCCACTGCTCTTGAGAAAATACTAACTCACAGTACAGTACAATGCATGCCTTGAACTTAAGCAGACGTATCACCACTTCAACAGCTTTTTACTGACCTACATTTGATACTTGAGGAATGTGATAGCTTCTCCAAATGTAACACGCAGTCAACAAAGTATGTTTCCTATCCTTGCTCTGTGGCCGCGTACACTTTGCCATCCAGACTGGATTCTATTCAGCCCAGGCTAACGCCTGGAGAGCAAACCAGGGTCATGGAGAACACCTGGAAACTGCCATACAATTCCACACAATGGAGCAGGACATGATCAGAAAAACAGATAAGGAGCAGAAAGGTTATACAACTGGTTCACGTCTGAGTTCAGTGAATCTAACATCACATCACCTTATGTAGAATCACAGGACTTGGCAAGAAATTATTGCTATTACAGATTAATGCAGTTCGTTCTGGATAAGCGTCATGAACGGCAGAATCTCTATGCTGTGGCGACTTTGAGATCGTCACAAACGTGTCGCTGCTGCAGAGGTCTTGCACTTTGACTTCGCACTATTCAAGCCTCCACTTGGCCGCAAATCAAGTGAAATTATCACAAGTCAACAGAGAGAACTGTGACTGTTCAACGCAAATGGTTCCTTTGACCTAGACAGAATTCGCTTTTGACTTGTTGTGACGTAAATGTGGATGATTTCGTTTTCCTGGCTGCTCTGCATGCAGGAGTTGGTCTGGGCAGCCAGAACCACCGGTAGCCAGAACGGTGTTCCCCTTCTTTCCTCAGCCTGATCTCCCATTACAAAAACCAAAGCTCTCCAATCACTGAATAAGCTGAGGTCATTATTATTATTACTACTACACACCCACTTCTGTGTGTGTGTGTGTGTGTGTGTGTGTGTAGTTTGGCAGGCCCGATAGCAGTTGGCAGGGCAAAGCGTCAGCTGTTTGCGTCGGCCTTTTATTAAAACCGCTGGCTGAATCTTTCCAGAGCTCGGCGACAGCTCTGCGGTTCTGTTGTTGATCGGTTCAGGCAGGAGGAAACGGAATCACTCCACCAAACCTGGATTTGTTGAAAAGCGTTTTTGTTGTCTGGATGCCAAAAGGGCTCCGATGCCAGCTCTGCTGTTGGCATTTTAGCATTTATGGGTTTTCCAAGCGTGAGACAAAACGCGTAAACATGTTTCTTTAAGTACAAACAAACAGAAAAATATATCGGAAAAAAGGAGTTTGCGCTTCAGCAGTGGGATTCTCAGTGGAGTACCGAAAAACCAATGAGCATGTACTCCAGTTTGACTCATATCACACCTTCAGAGCATTTTAAGTGTGCAGATTCAATTTGGTGATATACACATGGGCAGAGTCAATACACAGCTGGGAGTTGGACCCAATTATTTAGGAAACCAATCACTTTTCTTATCTTCTCCCATACAGGGACCAATCACACGTTTTTTTAAATACTTGTGCACCTGTGTATCACTAAATGCTAAAGGCTCTGTGCCGAAATGCACAAGCATATTTTTTTATTGTGATGTGAGCTACATAAACAAGTGAAATGTGAGTGTTTGTCCTCCTCGACTCAAAAGGAAAATATATGTTAGCAATTTGTGTGCAATGCATGAACTGGCAGCTGGCGAAACTGGTAAACATGACACAAAACCGAGCGCTGGGAAACCTCTAAGTATGGAAATTACTGTTTATGTGCTGCCTTTTTTTACAAATAACATCTAATTGTGCACAATGATGATACTTAATGTTTTATGTGTTTGAGAGTTGAGAAACACTTGGCTAAGTACATACAAGGACAGAAGAGGCACCTGCCATCAGTCAGTACGTTTATACATGCACACCAATTTTCCACTATCATTCCGAATAGGACAATATTCCCAATTTGTTACAGGGCATGTTTTGGGGTTTTAGAGGCATTGTTTGGACATGTATACAGCGCATTCGGAATATGCGTCTCAATCGGGGGGGTTTTACCACAGGCTTGCGGTCAGCTCTGTGCGTTGCTGTGGTTGCTGTACACAAACCAACCAGCCAACCGTTTGCAAGGCTGCAGACCTGATAAGAAGGAGAAACACAGCTACTTGTAATCATTATCAAAGACTTGGAGATCAACCGGTTTTTGGATATGTGCAAACATCGCTACGTCGACCTTTTCAAGAAGCTGGTTGAAGGAATGAAAGAGGGACGCTGTGTTCGCACTGTCCAACAAGTCCGCCACCGCTGGTACACTTTGAAATAATCGTTTTTTTGCACGGCTACATGTAAACAGGGATATTAGTGGAATATATACTTTCATTAGCCATGTAAACAGCTTAGTCAGAATATCAGTTTTTTCAGAATAAGGGCAAAAAACAGGAACATTGTGTGCATCTAAACGTTGTCCGTGTGTGTAGTGTAGGAGACCGATCGCAGACTGTGGTGCAACTAAGGTCCAAACCTGGTAACAGCCATGAGTTCTGACCCCGCTAATCCACGTCAAGTAAGTCTGGATAAGAGCATCGGAAAAATACCAACACATTAAATTATCATAAAAATGAATTAAGAGGGAACACCAGGTTGGAAAATTGTAACATTCTGCCCAACCCTTTACTGTGTTATTAAGGCCAAAATGTTATTTTGATGCGTATCATCATGAGGAGAATGACCCTTTTTGTACCATTTTCTTTGTAATATTGCCAATATGCATTTATCATACAACTAACGGTTTCATTATCGTTTCATAAAGTGTGTTATGAAACGACAGACTGTAGGCAGGTAAAGGGAACCAATGATGGGTAACATTTGTCTTTACGAGAAGGGTTTCTTCACACCACATAGCTCACAGAGTCTATTTGTAAATATGACTGACAAAAAAAACTCTGAAAGAGGAAGTTATTGGTCAGAAGAGAGAAGTAATTGCTGTCAATGCACAAGTGTTGGAGAACTGACCCTTGTTTTCTATTCATCTTGAGGGTATTTTTGCAGGACAATAAAACCTTTTCTTAGAATGATATTACCTAACAAACGTGTGAGACATTCACACAGTGCTGTAACTGGCAGGCACATGGAGGCCCCTCTCGGGCTCTAGCGTGTGAATGTGTCTGCCTTTGTATGAGTAAACGCCACTATAGATAGAATGAGTAAGTGCTAAACTCGCTAAACAGCAACTAAGACCGAGTTACTCTTTGCTGGGTTATTTTAATCATTAAGGGGAAAAAAAACAAAAAAAAAACTTACTCTACACACCAGACATGAGCCAAAAACGTGCTCAGCTGGCAGCATCACTTCATCCATCTCTCTGTCAGCGACTATCACACACACGGCTGATATTCAAGTTATATAACCACTGCAGGCAGAGCTCTGTACTGACATGTTGGACAAACTGGGAGCAAAGGAAGGAGAAGAAGAAAGAGGGAGGAGAAAAGAAAGGAGAAACACACAAACACTGCATGGTGTGTCAGTGAGTGTGAACAAATAAAACAGGTCTGCTTGTTTTAGGAGTGTAATCTGTGTGTGGTATGAGAAGCGGGACATTTCAACAGCTACAAATCCTCATTTTTGGCATTCCCTCAAAAACAGAAGTTTGTGCTGCTCATGTTGCTGCTGATCTCATACAAAACCTTTGACGGTGAATAACCAAAATGTATGCACACACCATAGATAGATAAATAGATAGAGAGATAGATAGAGAGAGATAGAGAGAAAACAAAGAGACAAAAAATATTTCTTATACCAACAAAAGCAAATATTAAATGAGTGAATCATGTGGCGCTCCAGAGACAAATGAGATGGAGTGAAAACAGAGGGCTGTGTGCATGCGCATGCGCGCGCGCGTGCGTGCGAAAATGTGGCCAAACAGGAGTTTCAGGCCGGCCCAGTTGCCCGGCAGCAGACAGCATTGTCACGGTAACAGGCTCTTCCTGCCCCTCCTCCTCCTCTCCACCCGCCGCGCAAGCTTTTACCTTATAAGGCAACGCATTTAACTGCCTATCACAGCGACAATGGTGATGTAAGAGGGCAGCAAGGTGCACCCCCCCCCGTTGACACACACACACACACACTTTATTACATGAACATAAAGAAACACACACACTTTCAGGGTGACACTGCAACTCGTGTGTGTCTGTGTGTGTGTGTGTGTGTGTGTGTGTGTGTGTGTGTGTGTGTGTGTGTGTGTGTGTGTGTGTGTGTGTGTGTGTGTGTGTGTGTGTGAAAATGTCTTTTCTCCCCCTTCTGCTTCCTATGAAGCAGCAGAAACCCGATAAGAGACACAGACGAGCAGAGACACAGGAAGTGACCGGGCAGGTTACGTGAAGTGAAGAGGTTAAAAGAAAGAGCTGCTGCGCGGCAACAACACCTCCCAACTTCCTGCAATGTACAGGGAGACTCAGGTCAAACACTGTGTCAATAAGTTTGCGTATGCATGCCCTTCGGGTGGCCTTGGCTCCTATTTGGTGAATTTTAATACCCTGAGTTTCTGCCGTATTCAGGAAATGAAATATCTTTTTGTGCTGCATGGGGCTGACTTGATGAAGAAGCAAAAGCTGGATGCTGATCTGGAAATTGATTATAAAGAGATATTAAGTTTGTGTCTGGTTAAATCGCTGTTACCATCGCAAAAGATTATGAGGCTCATGGAATCCCAACTGGGTTATTTAAGTAGACAGGATGCACATTGTTCTATTAACGCAAGCCATGTGTTCAAAATATGGACATGTAGGTGAACGTCTAGAAATACAGTCTCCAAATGCAAGATATTTTGCTACTGCAAAAGCATTTCTTTAAACAACGAGGCCAGGGGACTACACAGATAAAAAAGAAGCCTTTTAGCTCATTTTTAACCCATGTAAAATCATGCGTTTTATTAAATTTGCACTGTCCCGTCCTTAAATAAACTGAATTGCAGAAATTAGGAAATGGGAACTTCTTGGGGGTCTTTAACCAAAACAGGAAATCAATCTTTGGACATGCAGCAAAACATACCAGCTAGTAAAAATCAGACCTCAAAACCTTCATATGAGATAAAGTCTTAAGTCTAGAGATCATGCAAACTGTTTCCAGATTTTTCAAGGACTTCCTGGTGCTGCAAGTCATTAGGAGAGGAGAAAAGAGACCTCGTAAAAAGAGCTGAGAGGGTCCGGACCCGGTACAAGGAGAGGCTCATTGTTTGTTCCTCTGAGTTTCCGCTTGTTGATGACCCGTACCACACACACACACACACACACACACACACACACACACACACACACACACACACACACACGTCTAGCCAAAACCACCCCCCTCGGTCCAGCTCTGTCACACATTCCAGAGTTCGCTGTGCCCTTTATGGCTTCATGACTCACTGGCCCACGCCTGTCTGACACATACACACTATCAAGCGCATGCCAAGGCAAATGGGCATGCAAATGGGCATTAATCAGCCGCTGAGAGTGTCACATCCGACAGACAGGAAAGTTAAGAGTGACGGACAGAGATTACCCGGCAGATTCTTTTTTTTTTTTTTTTTGGAACAACCGGTTACAAAAGAAGGAAACTGGTGTGCTTGTGTTGGACCGCACTAATTGTTTAGTCTATGAAATGTCAAATAGTGACAAATGCCCATCAGTTTTGCAGAGCCCAAGATCACATCTCAAGAATGCTCGTTATGTCCAACCAATCAGCCTGAAAACGGTGAGATTAGATTTAAATAATCTCTCCGTTACTAATAGGAGTAGGATTTCCTTCTTTATCCTTTTTGTGCACCCACAGACGTACAACTTGCAAGACCAAAAAAAGGTTTTATGGTGATAGTCTGTATCCTCGACGTTCCACTTCAGGGATTGCTCCGGTGCTGCCGGAAATTCCACCGGATGACACTCATTTCGGCCGGATGTTACTTTCCACTTTCTTTGTGTTGGAACTTTAAACTCTGGTGGATTGATAAGGACTATGATTAACTGCTCCTCAGATCTCTGCAGGGTAAATCCAGACAGCTAGCTAGACTATCTGTCCAATCTGAGTTTTCTGTTGCACGACTAAAACTACTTTTGAAAGTACACGTTCCACCAAAACAAGTTCCTTCCTGAGGCTATTGTGCAGCGGCTCCGGGCCTCCGTCTGGGTCTTAGCGCCGCCCAAGACAATTGTGATTGGTTTAAAGAAATGCCAATAAACCAGAGCACCTTTATCTCCCATCCCAGAATGCTGTGTGACTAGCCAGAGTGCTGTGGAGGAAGGGTCTGGCAAGGCGAGACTACATGGTGATGATTGTGAATCCACACGCTGGGCCTAAACACACATTTATACATCTATCAACACACTAACCTAAAACCTTAAGTTGGTTTAATGCAGTGATCCTCGTGTCCTAGATAGACGCACGCACGCACGCACGCACGCACGCACGCACGCACGCACGCACGCACGCACGCACACCCCTCCGGGTGCAGGGCTCAGTCACGGCTGGTCGAGTCTGTGGGGGGGGAGGGATCACTGCTCCAGATCAGTGCAATCCCTTTAAAATGACTTTAATATCACAGCAACCCCCCCCCCTCTTCTGCTGTATGTGGAGCAGTCCAGGATGAGCAGACAGTGAATCAGTGACAGTCTGATCCTCTCAACCACTTTCTGTCCATTTGTATTCAAACAATAGAGTTAAAAAAAAAAAAAAAAAAACTCTCTTTAACATTTAACATAATTAAGTCTGCCCCCTCTTTGTCGATTAGTCGACAATGCGGTCGTTTTGGTCTTTGTTGACTAAGATTTCTGAAGTCATTTTTTTTTATGCTTTTTCATGCTGAATGACTTATTCCCAAGAAACGTATGGGCACGTCTCTGGTAAACACAAGATTTAATGTGGTGCTTTTGCACGATTCTTTGTGGAGAAACTCAGTTTTGTCAGACCTGTCGATTAAATCGACTAATCTATTGGTCGACAAAATCATGAGTTAGTTGAGTAAGAATTTCTTCAGTCGAGGACAGCCCTAAACATAATCTGTAACCATGGGCTGTGTGGATACAATCTTTTAGCACAGTATACTTTGATTTAAATTATATAGCGACATATATAATGATGATAATGACGATACAGTATGTGTTCTGTAAAATCAATTGAAAAACCTTTACATCTAAAATGACAAGATGGGCCCTAACAGTAGGCGATATTAAGACTCAAATATTGCAATATTTTAAAGCAAATACTAGGAGGGGGAATCACCAGTGGGCCAACAATACGATATTATCACCATACTCCTGTCACGATACGATATTATTGCGATATTCTGCGATATATTGCAAATTACTTTTAAAAAATTAAAACTTTGTCGACATCCGTTTTATCTCTCTTCAATTTTTAAAAATGAAAAAGCAATTGATTTCATTATTCTAGTACCAAAAAGTTAAATTGTCAATGTGCAATATATACTTAGCGTATCGATACAGTATCGCCACGGAAACTATCACAATACTATGCTGTATTGATTCCCCCCCCCCACTTCTAACAAATACCTTACAATCCTAAAGGAGAAAAGCCAGAAAAAATGAAATCTTACAGAAAAATATTGGTTGCATTACTTGCTCCAAATGAGAGCGTTGACGGCCACAAGTAAGAATGGTTATGTATGCAAGAGGTGTTTCAACACAAAAGGAGGCAGATATTGACATGGGGAACTTCCTTCTGAACATTCACGCCTCGGTTGTCTCAAAGCCCGACCATTTCCTCCACAACTACTGACATTTCTCTTCCAAGAACAGAGAGACTTCGGTGGTGAAATCAACCCATGTAGCTTTCCACAAGGTTCAGCTGAGTATTTCACAGATCTACGTCTCTCTCTCTCTCCACATCTATATCCATCTATCTATCTATCTATCTATCTATCTATCTATCTATCTATCTATCTATCAATCATCAATTATATACAGAGTTTTTGGTCATGCAGGATACCACAGCAGCCATATTAGGTCCACAACCCTGCTTCAGGGCTGTTGCTAAGCAACCTGAGACTACAGCATCTTATTTTTAGAAGGTTTAAAATGCATCTCAGCACCTGGTGTCCGGGGTATGAACCAGTCCAACTTTTGAGCCGTTTAATCTTCACACTTTTGCAAAATGATCTTTTATTCTCAAACCTTTCATCCATCGGAGCATTACTGCTTACAATTACCTCTCTTGTCTCTCTCCCTCTCTCTCTACATCCTCCTCCTCTAAAATAGATTTCACTCACTACTGCCTGGATATATTGTGTCAAGCTAAGAGACTGCTTTCAACCAAAGCAAAGACTTTTTAATCACAACAAAGCACAGCTGGAAACCAGGCAGCGCCACTGTTGGTGTCGGTGTGTGTGCGAGAAGGCAAAAATAACCCATCAATCCACAGGAAGGTGTTAACACAGAAACTTATCTCGTACTGCGGCGACAAGCTCGGCAGGAAACGCTGCAGCGCCATTCTCGCGCTGCAGCGACGAGCCGTCATGTCTCCACAGCAGTGGTGTCAAAACCAGAGCGCTGCGCCCAAACACACATGCCAAAAACACATCTATATGTAGCTCTGAAGTGACTGCAGGGTAACCAGGGTCTGTGTTAACTCCACACACACTCCCTACTGAGCTGTGAGTCAGAAGAGGGCCAACAGAAGAGTCTTTGTTAACCGAGGGAACGGTAGCTAAATAATCTCCTGCAGGCTAGCTTTGATTGGATCAGACAGGATAGTAAACTCGTGGCCGATAGCAGCGAGGGCTTCCCTGACCCACATTAAGACCAGCAGCAGAGCAGAGACCTGGAGGACTTTCTGCTACACAAATGTCAACTCAGACTTTTAAATACAAAGCCAGCTCAAAGACTTTAAGAGTAAAATAGGATCTACAAAAAGATGGTTGAAGCACAATACTGTGTTAAATAGGGGCGTAACGATACATCCATCTGGATCGACATATCGATTCAATGATCGACTATACAATATCATTGATGCAAAGTGAAAATATTGATGCATATCTTTAAGATGCGCCTTCATTTTAAAATCCCCACTTTGTATTTATTCTTTTTGTGTCTGGAAGAGCTTAGTAATAAAATGTCAAATCATATTTTAGTTGCTTTTTCTGAGTTGATATAAACGGATTGTGTTTTATGGGCACAATATATCGCCTTGTATCGATCACAGGCCCCTGAATTAAATCAAAATCTAAATATTTGTGAAAATAGTCAATATATCGTTTGTATGTATGTAATGTAATCTTGTACAGTGATAAAACTTGTCATTTACATCCCTAGAGTTAATGAAGATTGTTGCTGTTCTGTACATCAGCCTTTTACCATAGCCTCTTTTCCAGCACACCAAGTGCATTATTCACAACAGTTTTAATGTGACAGCTTAGACACATTATTCCTTGTTCTGTACGTTTATTCAATATACAGTAGGGCTGATGTGCAGGCATTCCGTACTTTCTTGGCCAGCCATCTGGTCCATTAAGGCGGGGGGTTGACACACACAAACACACAGTGATTTGTCTGTCTCTCTGGCCTGACTCAGAGGGCTTGCCTGACTGTTTGCGTGTGGTGGTGACTTTATATTTGCAACTGGGTAGGGGTAGAAAACCGCAGAGACCACAGAGCCTTCCTTCCTCTTTCTTCCACAACTACGACTCCCAGGGGGGTTTAACGCAGTGCTGCAGTCGCTCTTCAACACCATCTCCTGAGTCTCACTCATCCTCTTTTCTTCTCCTCTGAGGAGAGTTTTATTCTTCACTGCTGAGCCCATTTATCAAAATAAACAGAAATAATTTGTCCATGGTCCAGATTCTTCTATCAGTACCATCTCCACACAAAACAATTTTGCCATACAAAAAAAAAAAAACTATATTCACCAAGCTGTCACCAGGAAAGACTGAAGTCAAAACAAAATGAAAAAGAAGAGGAAAGAGGAAAATAATCATCCTGCTTTCCATTTTCATTTCAAACCCTGAGGCTGACGGCAGCAGCGGGATCGTCTGTCTTTGCAGCTGCATAAACTGGCAGTGAACCTGCAGTTAAGTGCTTATCATCCATCTGTCTCAAGCTCTCTGCTTGCCTGCATGAGAGTCTAATGTATTCTTACACTTGCAGGCTACATAATCCCCCCAGAAAAACAGCATGTTTGTCTGCCCGAGTCTCGATTTCTCTCCTCGTTCTTTGCAGAAGAATCAAGCATCACCCGACAAAGAGAGACAACATATTCACATTTGCTAATACACGATTTAAAAGTCCCGTATTATGTTTTTAGGTATCAACTAGAACATGTTTGCATGCTTTAATGTTCAAAAAACATTATTCAAACAACAAACATCTTTCTCATACTGTCTGTCTGAATAAACGTGTTTTCACCCTCTGTTTGAAACAATCCCTTTTGGTTTGCGTTTTCCGGTCTTCCGCATGTGCGCTCTCGGCGTCTGTGAGCCATCATTGCAGCCGGGGGAATGCCTGTAACGGCACCGTCTACCGCTATGTAGTATAGTTGGGACATCCCAACTGTACAGAAGTTCTGAAGGCCCGTTTGAAGGAACAGTTTCTGAATATGTATGCATTTCTCTGTGGATTGAGCATTTTGATGTTGTCGCAGTATTTATATAGCACCTTAATCTGCTTTATAATGAAAACAAAAAGGGTTCATCTTTGTGTTGTAAAACTCTAAAAACTAGACCCTATCATCCGTCCAAAACGTCTCTCTGTAAAAGCTCTAGGCTTGTAGTCTCTGAGGGAGCTCCTCTGAACTATGAAAGACAACAAAAACAGATTGAAGTTATGAACAGACCCCAGGCTGGTGCCTGACCAGAGACATATCCCACATTACAGAGAGAGACCCCAGAGCTGAACTGCTAAATCGCACACAAACACACAGGGAAATAACTGAACACCAATGGCCAGTCCTAAAAATAGCAAAATACACTCCAATTACCCTCTTTTGTCTGAACCTGTTGACTTAACGACTCTGGCAAAGACAGAGAGGCAGAAGGAATAAGAGTGGAGAGTCAGAGAGGGAGAGGAAGAGTGCTGCATGGCATGGCGTCCTCGCTATAAATGAGAGCAGAGGAACCTGAAGGCCAGGCACAATCAGTAAATATTTAATGCTGCTCTTATGTGCCCTGAAAGCAGCTCAGGCTCCATTGATACCCCGCCGAAACGTTTCCGCTTCAGGTGCACAAAGCCGGAGAGAGAACGTTCAACTTCAAATTTAAAACATCTCGACTTTAGCCAATCATCTGGCTCACTTACAAATTAATATTTTCAAGATCAACAAATGTTTATCAGGCTTTTGAATGTGCCTGTTCCAACACCAGAGGTTACTTTGGCATCCTGTAGCATTCAGGAAGTGAAGCATTTTATGTTTCTGCTAGGTTTGTTAGCCTTAGCAGTGATAATTTATAATTATGAAATTGAAAAAAAGACTTGTGTTGTCTGTATATTTCATAGAAAACTGTTCTAATGTGTGCATGGGTTTAAATAACTGTATGCACACACACACTACTGCTTTATGCATGTATGGATGTCCCAGTAGGCCTCTCCTCTTCACCTCTTTGCCCAGTGCCCCAGTTTGAAAGCTGTTAAATAATACAACAGGAGCTCACTGAGGAAATCAGAGACAGCAGAACACACACACACACAGTCTGTTTTCCCCATCTTCACCTGTGTTACGTTTTAAAAGCCACTGTGATAGATGGGGGCATGTGTCTCGACACCACAACAAACACTAACTGATGCCTACAGATCCCAGAAGCCTCATCAGGTGATCATCTTCCCCCACAGAGTTCAGTTCACTTTCAACATTACAAGGCTTTTATTGTGAAGCAGCTACAGCTTTCTCAACATCCTGTACAATACAGACATGTCACCGTGCTCTCTGCTTCCAAATCAGTTTACATGCAGGAAGGACTGTTCATCAACCACACTCAGCTAAAATATATATATATTATACCACCCAAGTTTCGGAACCAAACAAAAATAATATGACGAGACACTTGGTACTAGGTTTTGGTACTTGCGGTTTTTGATTACCTAAAAAACAATGTCCAGAATTTACAAATGTTAGCTAATAGTGTCACAATAGCTGCTTAAAGAAGTACTTCACCCCAAAAATGAGCATTTGTATATGAATTACTCAGCTTCTCGGACGAGTAGCGGAGAAGCGCGAGACTGTTAATGCAGACGTTTTTTTAAATAGTAAGGTTTTAGTGAAAATGCATGCGTTTGGGAAGTACTGAGCATACGGCTGGATAAATGAGACTTGTATTATACTGCACGAGTCGTGCGAGAGTTTGTAAACGGATGTTTTAAAATAGTTTTGCTGTTAAACTCGGCCCCCTGTAACTTTAAAGCAACACTAGAGAACTTTTCCTGCTTCGGTCCCCCTACAGGTTGGAAGCGGAATTGTCCATTACATTACATTGTCCAGTTCATTCGAACTACAGATCCACTACCCGATCTGGCCAACTTGCATAATGTAATGTATTGGACAATTCTGCTTCCAACCTGTAGGGGGACCGAAGCGGGAAAAGTTCTCTAGTGTTGCTTTAATTCATCAAGAACTTACGTTAAGTTTTGGGATACTTCGTTCACTGTGGAGGCATGCTACAAAAACAAGGCAACATGGGGTGAGTTATTGATAAACAAATGAGCATTTTGGGGGTGAAGTATCACTTTTGGACTGACAGTCGAGGTGACCATAAATAAAAAAAAAAAAAAAAAAATCAAATACAGATGTTTGCCTAACCGCTGAGATTGTTATTTATTTTCAGGTGACTGGCGGGGGTCATAAAAGGCTTGCTGTTTGCTGTGATCATATAGTTGCAATAAGGAACAGGAAAAATACAGACAAGAAGGAAAATTGTGCTGTTTTTTAATGTCTGGTGAAAAACAGAAGATAGTCCGGTATCTGTTTAATACTATGTCTAGCGGTTTCAGAGCACAGAGGTCAGCTGTACGACTATCAGGTAGACGAGTGTGGCATGCGGCAGCTACGGTGCTAAACCTCTGATCCAGCCTAACATCCCCTCCAGATGTCTGCTCTGTGTATAAGCATATCCCAGATGTAGCATGAGGCCCCACCGTCACAGCTCACTCTTTGTTACCAGACTAGAACGGCCCGTTTGTTGTGCTCGCTCACTCTCTCTCTCTTTTCTTTTTTCCTCTCCCTCTCTCACTCACACACCCTCCCCAGAGGGAGCATAACCTGTCTAGGTGTGGCCATGTATGCAGTTATCCATCGTACAGAACAATACAGCAGAGGCCAACATACCCTAACATGGATGTATGCATTATGCATCCTGCATTTCCCATAATGCAACTAATATAATCTTTTTGTTAGACTTGTCAAATCTCTGACAAACTGTTTTCAGACTAAGTAGTAGCTACTCTTTGCGACTGACCTCTGTGTGTAAAAATCAGTAAGCGTCCCCTATAAAGTTTGTTTTAAGATATTGAACCAGGTTCACAAAATTGATACATGGATATAATTGTTTTTTATATATATATATATATATATATATATATATATATATATATATATATATATATATATATATATATATATATATATATATATATATATATATATATATAGTTGTGATGACAAATGTCTCTTTAAAGAGAAGTACATTTAGCTCTGTAATTCCCTGCAATAACACTAACAATATAAGAATGCATCTTCTCACTTTGGACGAGAGCAACGCCGAAACAGCACGCATTAATTCACACACCAACAACCACGCACACCTTAAAAAAAGACAATGAAATAAACGCTGTTAAAAGATGTAGGCGATGCATATCTATCTCTAGCCTGCAGTGTACCGTATGGAACAACGCTGGCTGCAATCGCCTCCTTTAGAACTGCTGCGGACCGTTTGAAATAGCAACAGTGAGAACAGGGTTTTGCTTCTCGTTCTATTTTTCTGATCAGGTTTTTTATTGAATTTGAACTCTCTCTCTCAGGTGCAGGATGATATCAGGGCTCTGAAGTGGTGTTTCCAAAAATACAGAGCCCTGCAGCGCGCCGTGGTTCAGAATAGAGAGGCTGCAGCCTCATAGATCCATCTGTGCGCTATCTGCACTCTGCAGCCATGTAGACCGAGGAGAGAGACACAAGGCCAGGCAGAGATATTCAACCATAGGTAACAGTGTCACACAGCGAGGACGCACAGCACCAGCTACATTCTGCAATGGAAATGGGTCATCTCTCCGTATCTTTCAGCCCTTTGGGAAACACTGATCCACATTTTTCAATAAAATAATCGACAATGATAATAATCGTCAGTCGCAGCTCTAGTTGAGATTTGCAGGCAAAGGATTCTACATAAAGTAGTCTTTATCGACGATGTTTTATTTCCGGCATTGTTCAGGTGCCGCCGGAAATTCCGCCAGATGTCCCTCACTTTCTGCCGGACGTCCGTCACCTTCTGCTTTCTTTGCGTTGGCCTTCTAAACTCTGGTGGATTTATGAGGACTATGTTAACTGCTCTGACTTTTGAACGTACACCAAAACAAGTTCCTTCCCGAGGCTATTATGCAGAGGCACCGTTGCTCCGTAACAGTGCTTAGCACCGCCCAAAATGATTGTGATTGGTTTAAAGAAATGCCAGTAAACCAGAGCACGTTTCTCTCCCACCCCGGAATGCTGTGCGGACTAGCCAGACCCTCCTCCGCAGCGCTGTGGAGGAAGGTCCGGCAATGCGAGACTATACAGACAGCAACTGCCTCAACCTGTCTTCTCCTGATTTGGAAACAACAGCGGTGAATGCAGAATGAAGTTCTTTATTTTTGTGGCATTATAAATGCAGCCCAATTACACAACTGCAAACAGTGGGGGGTGTAAGGTGAGTTACTGTAATCCTTCCATTTTCACTCTACTGCTGTTTGTTTATGAGGAAGTTGCCAAAAGCACAGTTGAACTGCTGCTTTTTCAATATGCTATTGTTTTCTAAACAATCCTTAGTTTATTTCCCTAAATGACACAATCACACACCCACACACACACACACACACAGGTGTTTACCAGCAGCCTCAGGCAGACAACCCACAGCTATGTACCTCTGCTGGAAAACTAGAGGGGGGGGGGGTAAACCTCACATTCAAACTGCAGTCAACATCCCCTTCCCCAAGACCCATAACATGGTGCCCCCCCCCACCCTTCAACCACACCTAAACACACATCCTTTTCTTCTGCTGCTTTCCTACAAAACAACAGCCCCTCTGACTCCTCCAAAAAACACACAGTCTGTATCAGAACACACACACACACTGACACACGCTCTGAGCAGAAACCTCGGACACGAGTCAGCTCCGGTGATGATCCCGCATCCCTGATCAGCTCCACCTAACCTTTCACATTCACAACAGCACAGTAAGACCCTGGGGTTAACTGCCAGCCCCCAACAATAAACCAAACATAAAATGCCACTCCTTCATTAAATCATTCTTTCCAGAATAATCACTTGTGCACTGAAAGCTGCAATTAAGAATGATTTCATTATAGACTATCCCCTCCCATAATTTGTTTCATCTTAAAATGAACAAAAAAGTGAAAAACACCATTACATAAGTCCTCAGAGCACAAGGCGACGTCTTTAAAATTGCTCGTTCTGTCCAGCCAACAGTCCAAAACTTAAAAAAAAAAAGGTATTCAGTTTACAGTGACATAAAACACAAACTCAGCAATGTCTGAGAAGCCAAAGCCAGCAAATGATCTGCAATTTTTGAGATATCTTTTGACTAGTCGTTTCACCACAAGCAGGACCTCTGTGTCTTCAGTATTCAGTGTGAAAAGTACTTTTTGAAGTGACGCAAATATTATTTTGGATTTAACCCTTGTGTTGTCTTCCCGCCAACCTTGGAAAAAAACACCTTTTTTTTTTTCCAATGTTTTTGACGCCTTTTTTTCACATTTTGTTTTTTTCTTTTTCCAACTTTTACATTTTTTAATTTTTCTTCTACACATTTTCAGCGCTTATTTCTACGTCCCATATTTTCTGATATAAAACAAAAATTTAAAACGGGTCAATGTGACCCGAAGTCAACACAAGGGTTAAAAAAAAATACTAGACGGTAAAACTGCTACCAACTACTTTTTACACATTGGCAAATGGATCAAAG
Source organism: Sander lucioperca (assembly GCF_008315115.2). Taxonomy (NCBI): domain Eukaryota; kingdom Metazoa; phylum Chordata; class Actinopteri; order Perciformes; family Percidae; genus Sander; species Sander lucioperca. The sequence continues at coordinate 810,760 of NC_050177.1, forward strand.
AGCACACAAAAAAGTTAGTATATCCCTTTAAATCTCTGTCGAGGATACACTTGGAGGACATAAGAAGAAAGGGGGGGGGGGGGGGGGGTCTGAGCCTCAAGCTAAAACATCAACATGCACACTGGCAGCCAACCAAAAGGAAATTCTTAAGTCCCTATTGTTGCCAGTGTTGATTCATCAGTGGGAAATGCCATTTACTAATCCTCATAACTATGCACAATAGCCAAGATGTAAGCCTGTGAACAACACAGCCAAAATAGGTGAGAGAGCACTAAGGTTGTCTCGGCCGTAAACTCAATCCATGGCTTCTATGACTTTCGGATGCACCCACGTCCTCCTCGCCGCCCTGAAAAATGTCACGCCTTCCTGGCGCACAAAGAGTGGGAGAGAAACAGACCGTGAAGAAATCTCTTTGAAAGAGAACCCCATTAGACTCCACCACCTCGACACACAGGCCTACAGCCGGCCAATGTCAGTACCGGCCGCGGGCTACACCGCGCACTACAACCTCTCAACTGATCGGACCGTCGGGCTGTGCAATTAATCACATTGTAATCAATCGAGAAAAAAAGATTATTTTGCACATTACGTTTTGCGAGTAAACTCTTTATTTTGTCTTGTGTTCTGAAAGGGGAATTCAAAAAAAAGTTCAAAACGGGAAAAGTATGAAGGGAGATTTCACAGTTCAAGGTGTTTTCACTGTTGATTTTTTTTTATTCAATAATTGCAACATCTTTCCAAAAATCAACGAGTAATTGTGTTTAATGATCGTGATTTCAATATTGATCAAATTAAAATCGTGATGATGACTTCTTTCCGGCCCTATTGGACCGTGTGTTGTTGTTTGCTGCTCCTCTGCTCTGCACTTTGAACTAGAAACACAGCCAATGGTTCCAAAGTGCAATCAATCACAGGGTGGCGGCGGTGTCCGAGAACATTTCTGCAACCAAATATTTGGCGCCGCGACTTTCGCCACATCGTCATCAACAGGCTGTAAATTTCCCCCCCCCCGCAGGAACCCACTGCCCCTCGAGGAGGATTCTCCGTCTTGTCTCTACCACACAGACCACATCTGCTATCCTGCAAAACTCAAACTTTGTTTTTTTTCCTGTCAGGCAAAAAAACAGGACACCCCGCCCCCCCTTTAGTAAAAAGCCCCCTCCCACTGGCCTAGCCAGCTATAATGGGCCACCAAAGGAATGTTTCCCCCTGCATGCTCTCTCTCGCTGCCGCCAATAGCAGCAGAACAGAGAGAAAGACAGAGGGGGAAACAGAGAGGGGTTACATTCCTCTCGGCTCTGTCCTCTCGCTGGCCGTCTGCTTGACTGACTGGTTCGTTGTTTAGGTCCACAAGCTGATTCTGGATCGCGGTCAGCTGAGGCGGAGGGCTCTCCCACAGCTGACCTGGAATCAGCTGGCAGTGAGGGAATGACCAAACGCTGCACTTCCATTATCTCACATCCCAAAATGCCTCCAGACCGCTACAACTCAAAAATGCACTTCTCCGAGCGCGTTTGAGGAGGAGGTCACATGCAGCTGCGTCTCCCCTCAAATGTTACTCTTGTCAAGAAGGAAGCGCCTCTGAAAATGCAATTGTTACTGACCGATTAGGCCAGTAACAATTATTTTCATTAGCAGTTACTTGTTTGTCTATTGATCTATAAACAAAAGTCAGAAAATAGTGAAACATTTGCCATCACAAGTTCCCAGAGCCAACGTCTCATCTTCAAATTGATTGTTTTCACTGCCAGGCAGTCGAAATCACGAACGTAGGCTATATACGACGACATAAAAAAGGCGCAAAGTCTCACATTTGAGGCGCTGAAAACAGTTCACGCTTGGCGTGTTTGCTTGACAAATAAGGTAAATGATTATTCGGTTGTTGAAATTGTTCTGTCCATCCACGTGACTAGCTGCTTCCCCAACTTATTGTTTTAACAACACTGCGAGTCCAATCAAAATTGCTTCAATTCAGGGTTCAATGAAAATGTTCCACTTCTGTAAGAGGAGATCGTATGCACCAGATTCCCCCTTTCAGTTCTAGTCTCCTAATGCCTCTGACAATACATTTGGATAACCACAATCATCAAAAAGATCTAATAATCTTCATATAATCTATACACATACATAGAGTCCCGGCCAAGCTGATGTATACCCAGAGGCTGCGACACAATGCGTACATATCAGTGTGTGATCAGGACTGTCTACAGTTCACCTGAGGCAGAGGAAACAGATTTCACTAGAGATCAACATTTGCGGTGTAGACCTCACAGATTCCTGTTAAACAGCCCTGTGATTCCTCTTGTGTCGGCCACACCCCAGTCAGGTTGGCCCCGCTTTGTTTTACCGCAATTCATTTCTTACATTAGCTAAGGTCTTAAGGCGTATGACTGGTGATGGTAGATTTGGTTTATATTTGCCAAATTGTAATTATATAAGTGATTATTGGTCGGACTACATATTTTTATTATTATTTCAATTGTTAGTTGTTGGCACTTGACCCTTAACACGTTCATAGCAACCAAAATTTACAAGGGGGGGGGGGTTACAGTTGGGAAAAATGTTTTATGATAATAAAGAGGCGTGGTTAACTTCATAGGCTGTGTATTTGTGTTATTACATTATCTGGGTCACATAACTGTGATATATAAACAAAAGATGTATCCTGGAATTCATTCAAAGCTTTAATTTGTTTAAAAAAATCCACATTTTTAAATTTGACTGAAAGAGACAATGATATTTTTAATCGCAATTATTTCTGAGACAATTAATTGTACAGCAACATTTGGAATTGTTACAGCTCTAGCATTGTCTATTGTTGTTTAGTGAGCAGGCTAATCAACCACCTTCCAGCTCCCTTCATTCTTTGAAATGTTTTGGAACAGGAAGGCAGACAAAGTCGCCTGGCAGCTTCTCATGCAGCCAGATCTTAGCCAGAGCCAGTGTAGTGACAACGGCGGTTTGGTTTGGTCCTGACAAAATGTCACAGCTCATCCCGAGCCAACCCGGGCCATCTGAACCGGCTCCGCCTGCCCGCCTGACAGTCACACAGAAAGCATGTGAAAGTGGGCGGCAAAAGAACAGACTAACATTGTGTCCAGCTGCCCACCTTGGCAGAAATGGAAAGAAATAGCAGTGTGTTTGTTGTGTTGCAAGTCTGGGGACTGGTGGGGTGTGTCAGGGGAGGCTTGCTGTGAGTGCTCCTTACTTTGTGACGCATCTGCACCGTAGGGCTGATTTTTGTCATTGTCGATTAATCTGTCGATTACTGTTGTGATTAGTTGTTTGGACTATAAAATGTAAGAAAATTGTCGATCAGCGTTTCCCAAAGCCCAAGATGACGTCCTCAAGTCTTTTGCCCAGAACTCAAAATATATTCAGTCTACGGTCACAGAGGAGTGAAGAAACCAGAAAATATTTGTGTAATTTTTCTTTTTTTTTTCTTCAAAAATTATTCGAACCGTTTAATAGTTGACAACTTATCGATTAATCTTTGCAGCTCTACTGCACTGGCAAAGCTGGAATAATTAAACATCAGGCCAAAGTGATTTCTTGTCTTGTTTAGAGAAAAAATAAGCCTAATTTAGCACAAGGACCCATTGCTCTACGGACCACCTGACAGGTTGTGTAAGAGGACATGAAGTTACATCAAATCAACCCGTCTACTAGCCCCCCCCCAATCATCTTTCCATCAGTTACCGCTGCTAACCGTAAAGCCTGCGCAGTCAGTCCATACTGCAGTCTGGCTCCAAATCACGTCTGTACGCACAGGCTGACAGGATAGGAAAATGAATACAGATGAACAGAGTCATTGACCAAAACTGATTGGGCCACTGCAACGCAGCTGAAGTAGGAGACGAAATGTTCCACGATCAGTGCGACACACTCCTGACACGAGCTAAGGGAAGAGAATAAAAACACAGCGCTCCGACGGGAATCCCGGAGTTCACTTTCTCTTTTGTTTTTGGCAGCACATGTGTGTATTTCTACCAAACCTTGTGTCATTCAACTAGTTTTTAAATCATCTAAAGTTTGATCTTTTTGTGAATTAACCAAAACACTACTGTCTGCATCAGAGGGGCGGAGTGCTAATTAATCTGATTTCAAAAGACCATCACGCTGACAAATAAGAACAATCAATCACCAGTGATCCTGACTGCTCCGGGCCTTTTGACTTGTCTGCTTTACGGCTTTCCTTGTTAGCTCATCCGCCCACGTCGCTGTACTTTCGCCCTGCCTCATGACATGAGAAAATATGCGCAGCCTAACGGTCGCTGAGAAGCTGGATTTGCATGCACCGCCTGCCACACTGTCAAGAGTCACAATGAAACCTCTGGTGGCGTCACTGCATACTTTGACATGTTTCAGCCTGTGGTGGATCCGAGAGCAGTGACAAAGACTTAACAGCGTGTTTGTCAGATGAGGAGCTTCGCCTGTAACAAACTGTAGTTAACTTGGCCCAGCTGGGCTCTGTCCAGGTACTCTGGGGTGTTGAGAAATGTGCAAAATGGACAACTGGAAACAAGCTGTAAGGACAAACTCTGCTTCTGCCAAAGAAACACAGACTCACTGTACAACTCCGAAATATCCACAGCACGACTCCGAAGAGACTCCCAAAGACCAAGTTATTCTTTTGCAAAGTGAATATCTGATCTGTAGGACCGAGGAAAAAAAAAACTTCTGTTCAAATTGGGCAAATTTAAATAAAAGCCTGAAAAAAAACTGCCGCCAAATGTTCCATTTTAATCATCGTCATTTTTTAACTTCTTACTGAAGAGAAAGAGAGATGAGGTATGTGCATGTAGCATTTGTTTTAGTCCTAATCTTAATAAAAGTCCTAATCTTCAGGGTGTCCTCGTGGCTCTATTAGACGAGGCCCAAACTGTTACGCTACTACACCTCCAGTGTTCTGGGTTCAATGGTGAACTGAGGCCTACTGTCACATGCCATTGAGTTGTCTCCTCACTCTGGCTTTCCTGTCTCTAATGTGGGCACCACATAAAGGCAAGAAAACCAAAAAAATCCAAAGCATTTCTGGCTTTCCCCCCCTCTTGCATTACTCGACATGGCAAATGTGCAAGAGTCAGCATGACGGAAAACTCTGCATACGAAAAACCGCTCTTGGTCTTGGTTTTGACCTTACAAACTCGCCCCTAACACACACACACACACACACACACACACATTCCCACACTCATTATATCCACGTCTCTCCTGATAGTCCTGGGGGAGGCATTTGCTTTTGCGCAATAACTGCCACAGTGAGCGTGAATACACCGCAGGAATTTGCCCTTGGTTCTCCCCCCGCCCGCCTCACCAGGGCCAGCGCAGCTCATGCTTGGCAGGGGGACATGTCCCCAGCCTGGATGGTTCCCAACCGACCAAACACCTATCAGCCTCCACTGATGAGTGCAGATTCAGGAATGGACCTCAGCACACGTTTTGCACAACAAGGCCTCACTCTGTTAATGATTGGTAGGTTAGATTTTCCTCTTGAAGAAACTTTGACCCGTGTGATCTCTAGACAAATATGCAGAGAGTCCCTCCTCACAGTCGTCCAACCACCGTGGGTTAACAGCGAAGGACCAACAGCGCCAGGTTTGATGGTAATCAACCACAGGAATGAATGAAGTTGACTGCTAAAATGCTCAGTAGCCTAACAAAAATGCATGATTCAATGCTCGGCATGCTGTCACACCATTAGAAAGTATGCCAGTCATCTGGCTAGTGAGTGACTACGATAGGGTGTGTAGCCTGGTTAGCACTAAGTACACACATAAAAACACACCCACTCAACCATTCCACACCTTTCAGCAATCGTTCCTCAAATCATCCTTAATTATATCACCTCTCCACTCCCTTATGACGGAGCTATAGTGTTGTATTATGTGTCCACGTAGTCACGAGGGACGTGAACTTCATCAGGGTCGCGTCCTCCATTTCCATTTTGCAATATGTCAGGGCTTGAATGGGTCCATATTTTGAGAAATGATCATTCAGCACAGCAGGGGGGTGGGGTGGGGGGCAATGGGTAAAGAAATAAGGTCACCTTTGTCTGGTGGATGTTAGTGGACGGCTTTCATTGCCATCCTCAGGGGAAAGTTGCCATTAGCATTGATCCTAGCTCAGTGGCATTGGTGGTGGTGGTGGTGGTGGTGGGGGGGTGGGGGGGGAGGTGAAGAGTAGTACAATGATTATTTGGATGATATGTGTAACGTTAGGCCGAAGAATAGGGGAATGCAGCAGGGCCCAATTGGGGCTGCACGATATGTGAAAAATATCTCATTGCGATTATTTTGACTGATACTGCGATTGCGATATGATTCACGATATTGGAGGGAATCATTTTTGTATCGTTATGCTGAGTTTCATTGAAAAATATTAAAATTTAAAAAAGAAATGTAAATGTTTATAGTGCGATTCTTACGAGGATCTGTACCAAACAAAGATTTTTTTTCTTTAGTCTGTAGGATACGATTTGTAGGTTGGAACGTCTCTGCAAGCACCACAATACTTCATTCAGAATTGGACACATATTTTGTCTTTAACAAATACTGCACCGTCCCTGCGATTTGGATATGACACTAGTACACTGGGTTCAAAGTTAACTTTTTCGTCCACCAGCCAAATGGCTAGTGAATATTCAAATTTTACCAGCCACTTAAAAGATTACCATTGTTTTTTGGCTGGTTAATGAAGCAAATATACCAGCCAATTGGATATTTTACCAGCATTTGACTGGTAAATGGTGCTAATTTTGAACCCTGCTAGTACATATTGCGATTTCGATAAAATTGCGATTCATTAACTAACGATTATTTCACTGTCGATTATTTTCTCGGTTAATTGATTTGTTTGGTCTACAAAGTGTCAGAAAATGGTGAAAAAATGTGGATCAGCGTTTCCCAAAACCCAAGATGACGTCCTCAAATGTCTCGTTTTGTCCACAACTCAAAAGATATTCAGTTTACTGTCACAGAGGAGAGAAGAAACTAAAAAATATTCACATTTAACCAGCTGGAATCAGAGGGTTTTTTTTTAATCTTTAAAAATGACTCAAACCAATCAATCATTTATCAAAATGGTTGGCCATTAACTTAATAGTTGACAACTAATCGACTCATCTTTGCGGCTCTATGGTACCAAGTGATGTTGTTTGGTGTCTGAGTATTTATGCAGAAAATGACTGGAGCTAAAAAAAATCTGCAGCATAGCAAGTGGGCGTTTAGTAGTGCGGTAAAAGGAGTGTGGCTACAGAAACTTGTGTGTCCCAGGTCTGTGGGAAGAAGACTAGGTGCGACTGGCCCACCACATGTAACAACAGTCTATCAGCAGTTCTCCCGACAGCAGTCTTGTTAACCTTCTCTTCACCTGACCAGTTACACAAGCATCTCCTGATTTACAAAGCAATGAGAGACAATAGCCTATCTTTTATATACATTTGACCTAGGGCTGCATAATATATCATTTTTTGTATCGTCATCGCGATGTCAACTGGCGCAATAAACACATCGCGAAAGGCTGCGACATATCGCGAAAGACACTGAGATTTTTTGTGTTAGTTGAAAGAAAATAGCTGAAAACTGCACTTTAACATGTAAGCTAACACTTTATTTTAGTTGGTGCCTTTTATATTCAATGTAGCCTATAATGTGTTCAATAGTAGAACGTTGGAAATGATTTCCTTTCATTCGTTTTAAATTCAACAAGCAATTTGTTGTATTTATGCAGAATAAAATGACATTACATGTCATTTTAGCTGACGCTTTTATCCAAAGCGACTTACAATTGAAATATACTGACAGTAGCCTACACTTTAATATCCAACTGCCTGCCAAGTGCCGAGAGTTAAATCTTGCAAACAAGAATCACTATAACTCTTCTCAGTTGACAGATAAACCACAGCAGCTTCGAGGTTAAATTATCTGTATATAGGCCTTGAAGTGCATCGTATCGGTCAGCGGTCTTATCGGCCTACAACCAGCCAGCCAAGCAGGCAGACAAGTGGGACAGGGCGCCTTGATAACGCACTAACCTTTAAAAAAAAAAAAAAAAAAAAACACAGTTTCAGCTGCTATTTTAGGCCGCACGTCTCCACAATCACAATTTGGATTTTTGTAACAATGTGGCGCCCTGTTTCCCCTCGGGGAGGGGAAAAAAAGTGCCGGAGGAGTAAAGAAATAGGCTATATCACCTTTTGAAAGAGTGAAAGCAGAAAGCTAATGCTATAGACACACTCTGCACACACAAGCGAGTAGCCTACTTTTCATTCACAGAGGGAATTAGAGAGGGGAGAAATCAGCATTTAAGGGGGGAAATAGGCAGCTTTGACATTGAGGAGACGAGCTAAGAGGAGAGCCAGGCTGGGAGGAGAAAATGGTTGATACAAAGTAGGGCATTGGGAGCAGCTGCGGGGTTTGTAGAGCGAAACCGAGGCCCGTACTCGGTCTCTGACTTCCACTCCCCATCCCATCCCTTCCCTGCCATTTTCTTTCTGCCCGCCGCCGCCTCCTCCTCCTCTCAGCCCGGCTCGACTCGGCCCAGTAGGGCCCGACTTTTGGTTCCCTTACCTTCCTTTGCTGTCTCTCCCAGGCCGGGTCCAGGAGCATGTCCCGGTCCCAGTCATTCTCTTGCTCCATGTAGGTCTGAACTCCTCCGGTCGAGGATTGATTATTAGCAGCGTGGTAATCTACCATGTCAGCACAAGAAACCTGAGTGCGCCACAGAGTGTGTCAGCAGGGAGAAAACGTTCAGATATAACAAAAATTAAAATGAAAAAAAAAAAAAGAAGCAACGACGGCCTAAATTAGAGAGGTGGGACGGGGAGGGATACAGGACAAGGGACGTGTCCTTCTTCTCTCGCCGCTTTCAGTCGTGAGTGTTTTTTTTTTTTTAATGTGATGAATATCCGGCGCGTGCAGTCAGAAAATCCCCGCTGCTGCTGTGAGAAGAAAAGCTTTCCCTCTGAACTGAGAGGCTGCTGGGAGGAACCAGCCGCTCCTACAGGCTGCAGCGGCGCCGACAAGCTGCACGCACTCCGCCGCGACGCTTCCGGTGTCACCTTTCAAAGTAATATGCTACATGTGCCTCGTGTGTATGTTTTAGCTACATTTCCCACACCACGCCACTGACACAAACATACACCTCTCAAGTTTTTTTTGTTTGTTTCACCCTTAAGGCAGGGCGTATTTGTTCTATCTGTCTTACACAAACGTATTATTTTTTCTTTATATATTGTCTGGGGCTACAAAAACCTTAACATTTAAAATAAGATTTATATTTAATCAATTATTTTAATGTCCCTAACTTCCATCCTTCATAATAATATAAATACAATCATTCAACTATTATCATCAATTTGCAAAAGAAGTGCCAAAAGTCAATTTGGGATTTCTTGTGCCAATTTAGTTATTTTCCCCGAAGTTATGAGATTTTATTTTGAAGGGGACCTCGCCTATGTTGCGGTGTGAATCTGTGTATGTGTGTGAATTGCCACACCTGTCTCCAGTGTCTTCTATAGGCCCAACCCCAGACAGCTTATGAATATTCATAAAATATTTGAACATGAACTTCTGTATGGAATAAAGATTACGAGTCTGAAATATTAGCACATCCTGCACTAAAGCCACCCAGTCTCTTTTTTTCTGTCTTAATGTTATCTAGTTGTGTGTATTTGTTATTTGTTTCTGTATTTCTTGTTTGTTTATTTCATATTATTGTTTAAATATGTGTTTATGTATGCACCACCAACCAAGACAAGTTCCTAGTAAGTGCTACTTACGTGGCAATAAATCTTTTTCTGAAATCTTTTTCTGATTCTGATATTAAAAAGTTTCAATATTAGATTTTTTTGGAATTTGATGTCATTTCAAGTTTTTAAATATTTAATTATTTAACTTCTGGATATTCGGCAGCATTGCCACAACGGACCGAATAGCTTCGCTCGCATCTTTCTCCGCCGCCATTACGGAACTACAACTCAAACTAGCGCACGACCTCAACGTCATCGTTCTCAGCCACTCCCTCTGTTCGCTGATTGGACCGGTAAAGATTTGGCCGGAGAAAACCCAAGAACATACTGTCGGTACACGATCCGTTCTGCCTGCACGATCCGTTCTGCACATGCGCAAAATGTTCGCGCATGCGCGGTTGACACTGCACGATCTGTTCCACGCTTCCGGTCGACAGGCAAGCTAACGTTAGTTTAGCTAACAGCTAATTCGGCTAACTGCTAGCTGAGACAGCATGTAATAACTTTAAAAGACCCTCAAAATAAAACTTGAAAATAAACGTTGACATATATAACAAACACCTAACATATATAACAGCTGTTACGTCAGTTCTACTTTACTTGTACTCATTTAAAATACAATCACTCAATACTTGTCTTTATTGTTATTACTGTGAAGTCTTAATTTAGCTGTAGCTGCTTTTCCCATTACGTTTGAGTTAACGTTATTTTAGACTGAATCTAGCTGTCAGCTAGCGGTTAGCCGAATTAGCTGTTAGCTAAACTAACGTTAGCTTCCCGGTGGAGGCTAGCCATAGGCTAGCGTGGAACAGATCGTGCAGGTCGTATGGATACGTAAAACAGTATTATCTTGCGCATGTGCAGAACGGATCGTGCAGGCAGAACGGATCGTGTACCGACACATACCGCAAACCCAAATGAAAATTGAGCGGAAGTACGTAAGAGGGCGGAGCCAGGCTAGGGGAACGCAGGGGATGTCACGCTATAATGGCCAATCACATAACCGTCGATCAGACAAAATACAAGTGTAATGTTGTGTTTCACGTGTAGTCACCACTCAGTTTCTGTAAAACCCACTGTAATGATTGGCCTCGCATTCTGGTGAGTTATTGAAAGTAAATGCTTTTTTTTGTTTTTATGTGTCTGTGCGGACAGACAATCACTCGTAGGCATAGGTGCCTCGACTGTACGCTGACCTGATGTACGGGGGGGGGGGGGGGCCCGGGCCTTCTCCGTGGGTGCTCAGGCCTAGAAGCACCCACGGTGAAGGCCCGAGCACCCACGTGCGTCAGGTCAGCGTGCAGTCGGGGCAACATTTACATTGATTTGATAGTAGTCTCGCTTTGCCAGACCTTCCTCCACAGCGCTGCGGAGGAGGGTCTCGTTTATTGGCATTTCTTTAAACCAATCACAATTGTCTTGGGCGGCGCTAAGCGCCAGACGGAGCCATGGTGGACGGAGTCAAGTTGTAGAAACAGACACACAATAGAAAAGTAAAATGAGTGGCTCTGAAGGGTCGCGACTTCTCTGAGCATTTCCAGATGATGATGATGAGGATGTGGGGCCAGGAGTTGCTCTTTAATTTAAATGTAATGTCCTTTGTCATTTTTCTTACTTTTAAAAACCTTTCCCTGTAAAATATGAAATAGTATCCAGGTTCCCGGCCTCCTCCTCTAATTAAGAAAAAAAAAATGAAATAAGCCGAAAAGGGGAAATCAATCTTTAGCAGTTGATTCATGTCCAGCTGGTGAACCATCCAGAGGTCATGATCCAAGCCGTTTGAGAGCCACTGACCCAGAGGACTGACCCTCGTAAAACAGAGATATCACCCATCACGTGGAGGCTCGGGCTGCTTTGGAGGGTGACTGTCCTGCCTGCAGGAGCCACCTACAGAAGTAGGTCATCCTCAGGCTGTCCTGGTCCATTAGTGTCACTGCGGCCATGAGCAGCATATAGACTGGAGCAGGGGCTGTTCTCAGCTCTGATGTAGCGCCGCTACCAGCCGCTCGGTGATTGGTCAGTCTGAGTCCGGGCTCATTAGCAGGAAGGAGCCACTTATGAAAGGACTGTTTTTATTTATTCTAAAGAGGGACTGAACAAACAGAAGTTGAGTCCCAAATGTAGCGGGTGATGTTTACTCAGGAGGCACAAAAACTCAATCACTGTTTTGTGTTCTGCATGTATGTGTGGTGTGGTGTGTGTGTGTGTGTGTGTGTGTGTATTCTCCCAGATCCAGTTTGTACATATCCAACAAACAACCCATTTCTATTATTAGATTATCTTATCTTACAAAGAGTGACAACAATATTTCCCATTAAAATACTGCAAATGTATGTTTTTTTTGTCATACACACAAAAACAAGCATTGTTAAAGACTTAAAAAGTTGGTTCATCCAAATTACAAAACAACATACTTTCTCCCCTGCTTTCAGTGATATGACGATTTTTGGTTTTATTTGAAAGTCTGTATCTGTTTTTGGAAACATCTTTCATTGTGAAACTACTCTGGACTGAAGAAAGTCCCTTCAAACTGACAATATTTCTGTAAAATATTTTTATTCCAGTTTCAAAGCTGTGAAACAAAATTCAATTATCCTCCTTTGATCTGAGGTGGCGGCAGATATTTCAGAGACAGATATCTCAAACAAGCAGGGCCATATAACAGTCAGTTTGTCTTTTTTTGTACTTGTACTGGCTGCTACCAGTTGTTGTTAATGGGGTGAACTGACCCTTTAGGGTTATATTTGTGTCATGCTTTTTCTAAAAACAACCACTGGTTGCAGTTCTTACAGGGACAAAGGCTTTTATATATAATATAAATCAGTTCCTGTGGGATCAAACAAAGGAGGGAGAGAGAAAGAGTAAGACAAAAAGAAAAGGTGTAAAACAGAAAGAGTTCAGTTATATCATACTCATTTCAATAAAGCACACAGAGAGGTGACAGACAGAGAGAGACAGGAAGAGAGACAGTGTGTCAGGGTGTGGCTGCTGTATGACTGTCACATGGCATCCTAAAAGTCCCTTTGAACTAACATTACAGTAGTGCAACAGGATATTGAACACACACACACACACACACACACACACACACACACACACACACACACACACACACACTGTTCTCACTTGAAAGAATGATTCGTGAAGACGGATATTTACACATTCCAGACATCAGCAAAGAATAGAGGGTCATTTCTGAATAATATCGCCTGTGGTCAGAGTCATTGCAGACTGTAGAAAAAGTTACATAGATGTTCATAACTATAGAACTTTTATACCATTCGTGACCAGAAAATACAGTGGACAGTAGGATAAACATTTAGAGGAAGAAGAACTGCAATCAGTATTTCAGTATAAATACTAATACCACACTGTGAGAATATTCCACTACAAATAAAAGTTCTTCATCTAAAACCTTAATAAGTAAAATTATGTATGTATTCTCAGCTAAAAGTTCTTAAAAGTTTCAAAGTAAAAGTAGTTATTGTGCAGTAGAATGTTCCCTTGTCTGAGTTTTCCTATAATATCTGATGTTTCTGGATTCATATTCCTGCTGTGTAATGATAAATGTGTATTCTGCATTTCCATTCATTAGGGCTGCTCCCTCTTAGTCGATTAGTCGACTAATCGGTCGTTTTGGTCTTAGTCAACTTAGATTTCTTTAGTCGATTAGTCATGTTTTATGCTTTTTTCGTGCTGAATGACTTATTTCCAAGAAACGTACGAGCACATCTCTGGTAAACACAAGAATTAAAGTGGTGCTTTTGCATCACTCTTTGTGGAGAAACTCAGATTTACAGATCTGTCGATTAAATCAACTAATCGATGCAATTGAATGAGTGTTAGTCGACTAAGAATTTCTTCAATTGAGCACAGCCCTACCATTCATTACATTAAATCATTGAGGGGACCACCAACACAGTGAATCATAAACTTTCCTCTTTCTCATAGCTCCCCTATCTTGCTTTGACCCCAGATGTTTCCATGACTGAAGAGACTTTCTTTTTGTGATCACATTTTTATTATTATTTGAATGCATACATATCATAGCTGCAGTAAAGAACATAACGTGATAATTACTAGTGTAAATGGTACTGACTTAAGCAGCATTGCTTCCATCCTTGTACATTGAGCCAGTATTACAACACTGGACGATGTTCCTATTGCTACTGACTACTAACAGAAACATGTAGCAAACGAAGATGTGATAGGCCATTTATATTTCAATCATTAAACACTTCTGTACTTCTACTGTCCTGCATACTGTATGAAAAATAAAATGATGCGTGGGAATCAGAAGAGAGCAGCAGAAAAAAAGACTACACAGAGCAAATCCTGAAGAATCCGTCTGAGTGGTCAGTTGTACATGGTCATGTGGAGCCACTGGAACCAATCAGAGAACACAAAACATTTAGTTAAAACTCACCTGGTTTCAAAGGTATAATTTACAGGCCAAAAACCTATTATCATTTACTTTACATTAATACAGAGATTTGCACCATAAATTGATGCAGAAAATGTCACCAGAATGCAGAAAATGAAGTGCTTGACGCTCAAAATTTCAATTTTGCTCAGAAGTGGAGATCTCAACACCCCCTCCCCCAATGTTGAACCCAAAGTTACGCCCTTGCCTGGTTTAATGATGAACCTTAATATATACACCACTGTTCAAAGGTTTGTAATTTCCTGCCATAAAAGCTTGATTGGGTCCAGTCAGATGTCTGAGACGACTGCTCTTTGATTATTTTATGTTGTAGAAAGTTTGGGCGTGTTGTGCGATCACGGAAGGCTTGTGTCATGTGGATGCGCCGACAGTTTTGTTGTCATTACTTAGAATTCCTCACAGGGGCGACAGAAACTACCCACTGTAGCTTTAAATGCATTCATATTATAAAAGTAAAATATCACACCTGCTACTTCTACTGCTGTATTTCTTTTAATTCAAAGTATCTGAAGCACATTAAGAGGAAGGAGTCAGTGTTGTTGTTCAGATATAAATCCATGCTCATACCTGTGTGTAGTTCACAGTCACGCTTCCCATTCCCACCATGTCGTACGCTTGAAATTTGTCTGCAAGAGGACAAAAACAATGAACAATAAAGTTGACTTTTAATGATCTACATCTACATAGATAATGCTCTGCATTTCTTCCTGCTTTTTCCTCATTAAACATAGTCTCTACTGTTTTAGCCAATCTTTTCCCCACATCTCCTCACTCATCCTTTGTTTCTCCTCCTCCGTCCCCTCTTCACATCCAACTGTACATGTCAGCCTTGTCGTAGTAATTGGATATGTTGGATTCAATTATTTTGGATAGCAAACATCTAAATGTTTTAAACATGGTATTTTTTTTTATCTGTAGCATCCAGCTCCAGATTAAAACAGCATCCTGTTACACTGTAACCAGTGGTGGAAGAAGTATTCAGATGCTTTACATTAGTAAAAGTAGTACTAATACCACACTGTAAAAATACTCTGTTACAAGTAAAAGTCCTGCATTAAAAAGTATGTAAGTATCGTCAGGAAAATGTACTTAAAGTATTAAAAGTAAAAGTACATTTTAGAACCTGGGAACAAAAAAAGCATCGAAAGCGCCAAAAAACGCTTCAAGCAGCATCAATACAACCGTCAAAAGCGACAAATTATATATTGTAAGTGAAGAAAAATTCTCCCATTTCAGAAAGTGGAAAGGATCCAAAGAGTTGTGTGTTTAATGGTCTGATCATTTCAGCTGGACTCGTAGGCCGTTATATTGTTGGCTAGTTTACTTTATAATAAAACATCAGACTTTATAAACTTTGTGTGTTTTGTGCGCAAAACTCTTAATGTGTAAAGTAACTAGTAACTAAAGCTGTCAGATGAATGTAGTGGAGTAAAAAGTGCAATATTTCTCTCTGAGATGTAGCGGATTAGAAGTAGAAAGTGGCATGAGAAGAGAAGACGGTTACACTTTACTTGAAGGTATCTACATAAGAGTGACATGACACTGTCATGAACGTGTCATAAACATTTTAAACGTCATTATAAAGTCATGAATGTTTATGACATAACGCTTCTGTCATTAAGTTGTTTTTTGTCATGTCATGACAAGTTAGGGTTCATGTGTTCATGACATTGTCATGTCACTCTTATGTAGATACCTTCAAGTGATAATGTAATGTTTACTTTATTAATCCCGCAAGGGGAAATTACAATGTTTTCACTCTGTTATTATTACACACAGGCCTGAATTACACACACATGCTCAGGACCTATACATGCACTGAATGGAGAGACGTCAGAGTGAGGGAGCTGGGGGTTGGGGGTTCGGTTCCTTGCTCTAGAGTACCTTGGCAGTGCTCAGGAGGAGTCAGCTACTGCCACCCAAGTAAAGTGTCACCGAAAAGACTCAAGTAAGTAAGTACAGTACTTGAGTAAATGTACTTGACAGTTACAGCTTTATTTACATTCCACCACTGTACATTTCAATACATTTCTGATCTGCTACTACACTATGAACCACCCAGACCTCTCAGGTGGTCTGGGACAGGTCTGCTTGTTGTCCCCAGAGTCAGAACTAAACAGGGGGAAGCAGCGTTCAGTTTTTATGCTCCACATATCTGGAACAAACTCCCAGAAAACTGCAGGTCTGGCGCAACTCTCAGTTCTTTTAAATCAAGGCTGAAGACCTATCTTTTTGATCTTGCCTTTCTTTAAATAACTGTTCATTTCTTATACTGAAGTTGCATTGTTGACACTGTATGACAATTTTATCTACTTTTATATATTTAACTGTTTTAACTGCTCTTCAATGTTTCATTTCTTATACTGCACTGTAACTTTTATTCTCGTATTTTATCTGTTTTAAATTTTTTAATCTGTTTTCATGTAAAGCACTTTGAATTGTCCTGTTGCTGAAATGTGCTATACAAATAAAGCTGCCTTGCCTTGCCTTGCCACTGACTGTAACAATGTGCCCCCCCCCCCCCTCCCGCCGCCTTACGGATCATGCTCTCCAGTTTCATCAGCAGGTACAGGAAGCCGGGGTAACTGATGGTCAAGTCGGGCTCCGTGTATCTCAGTCCAACCAGCTGCATTATCAACTCATCCACCATGATGCCTGGAGCAGAGAGACAGACTCACAATACATCACTTCATTCAACAGGTTTAAACCTTTTCAGCCTGCCTCACATATCAAAACCCACATATCATATGTATACATACAGGCAGCGTTGGAAGAACTCTTCAGATCTTTTATTTACAGTAAGTGTAAGTAAGTGAGTAAATGTACTTAGTTACATTCCACCATTGAATGTAGATGTAGGTGAACATGCCAATTTAGGGGTTTAGCCACAAACAAATGAATGAAGGGATCTGTTGATACAGAGGCAACAACTAAATCTGAGTTACTCATGTTCTTAATAACACTTGACTTGATAAACAAAAAAAACCAATGATTCGCGATCTAATCATTTAATGATATATCTCGATAATTCTACAATTGAATGTACTTCGAGTAAATATAGGCCTGTAACAATTATTACACAATTGTTTTATTACAAAGTTTTTTACATAATCGCGGTTTCTTTGTTTAACCGCAATTATTGTTAACATTAGCTAAGGTCTTAAGGCGTATGACTGGTAATTGTAGATTTGGTTTATATTTGCCAAATTGTAATTATATAAGTGATTATTGGTCGGACTACATATTTTTATTATTATTTCAATTGTTAGTTGTTGGTACTTGACCCTTAACACGTTCATAGCAACCAAAATGTACAAGGGGGTGGGGGGGGGTTACAGTTGGAAAATATGTTTTATGATAATAAAGAGGCGTGGTTTACTTCATAGGCTGTGTATTAGTGTTATTACATTATCTGGGTCACATGACTGTGATAGAACCGAAAGATGAATCCTGGAATTTGATTTTTAAAAGTCTACATATTTTTGAATTTGACTAAAAGAGACAATTATATTGTTAATCGCAATTATTTCTGTAACAATTCATTGTACAGCAACATCTGGACATCTTGTTACAGCTCTAAATATAACAGGTTACTTCCTCCAGTGGGAATGAGCTGCAGAGAAGAGGTGTTTGGGTTCCCCCTGCTGGTCAGATGAGTTTTCCTGACAGATGACTGTTGGAACGCCCGTGTGACCCATGAACACACAGACGCAGCACATGGTTTAACCCTTGTGTTGTCCTCGGGTCAAATTTGACCCGTTTTCAAAGTTTTTTCATAACAGAAATATGGGTTTCTTGCAACCAAATTGCTCATAAATAACCTGGATGCATGCATGGACGTTGTATGGAACACATACAACGTTCTTCGCAGGTACAATAATGATTACTTTCTTTGCATTTTGGGTGTTTTATTCAATTTCACAGCATTTAAAAAAGAAAATGTTTAAATGGCTTTCAAAACACTATCAAGACTAAACGTTGAAAGGTACGTGTCTGTGATCCATTCAACATCCTCTGATCTTAACTATTAGTCAAAATAATTCATAATTTCTGCTTTGTTTTAACAAACAAAAATAGGTATAATCTCATATAAATTAAGTTTATTTAAAATGAAATGAGTGACAAAAACATTGTAAAATAAGTATCAAAGGCAACAGAAAAAGCGAGGGTTAACCCTCATGTTGTCCTTGGGTCAAATTTGACCCGTTTTCAAAGTTTCTACATCAGAAATTTGGGTTTCTTTCAAGAAAATTGCCCAAAAATAACACGGATGGTTCCATACAACGCTCTTCACAAGTAAAGTTAAGGATCAGGGATTTTGGTTGTTATGTTAAAATCTTTTATAGCATTTGGAAGAAAAATGAAATGGTTTCCAAACAGTATGCTGACTAAACTTCTGTCTGAGATTATCCACTAAATCGTAATTATTTGTCAAAATAATTCATAATTTCAGCTTTTTTTGACTCAAAAATTAGGTATAATTTCATATAAATGAGGTTTATTGATTATGAATTCTAAAAATAAGTGTAAAACTAGTGGTAATAAGTTGATGTTAGTGGTGAATCCGGTGGGAGTGGAAAAAAAGGGCTGAAAAAAAGGGTGAATTTTTTTTAATTTTTACCTGGGAGGACAAGTTGCATGGGAGACGGGAAGACAACACAAGGGTTAAGTGTGAATGAATTATCTATTACTTCACGGGGCTGTGTGTGCTGAGTCCTACCTGCTGCCTTCAGAGCGGGGGCTACCTCTTGATACTCCAGGCGCTTTGTTTTGTTCTTGTCAAACACCAGGAAGATATCCTGAGGAGAGATATAACTTTAATTTACTGAATGCATGAAAAACTGCATCTACACTGACAGCTTGTGCTTCTTTTTTGACCGTTCTATGATGAAACAAAAGAGTGTTCTACATATTTTTCGAATCAGCTTCACTTAAGGGATTTGTGACAATCTTCTGAGCAACATGAGAGTAAAACCTGGATGGTTTTCATCCAGTATGTTGAGTTTAAATTTTTTTTTGAAATGGCAGTACGGTTGTTTTTCCAGTACTCGGTAAGAAATACACAGCATCACAGAGGACTCCGTGTTAAAAGAGAAGGCTCAGAGAAAAAGGTTTTTCTATTTTTCTATACAAATCAGTTTCAATCTGTTTTATTTTTCAGGGATGTCATGATCTTAGTCATGTTGACAGTTATTTTGGTCTCTCTTTGATATAACATGGTTGATCATTTTGCAGAGCTAAAAAGACAGCCAGAGTATTTAGGGAGTATTAGTAAAAGCTCGAGCCGGAACATCTATACACAGACAGCTTCCATGTTGGTGTGCATGGTGTGTTTGGAACCTCACCGTCCACCTCTTGATCTTGTCCCACAGAATCTGGAACTCCTGCCAGGTCAGCTGAGCGCTGCCTTGGCTCTGAGGGAAACACTGAGGTCAAGGAAATGAACCGCACAAACACCAACAATCCTCAACAGTGACAACTGTGGGAGGCCGAGCCGATGACATGCAGAGTAATTAGGCCTTTATTAGATAGGACAGCTTTAGACATGAAAGGGGAGAGAGACATGCAGCAAAGTACCGCAGGTTGGAATTGAACCTGTGACCAATGCGTCAAGGACTAAGCCTCTCTATATGGGTGGACAATCTACCGGGTAAGCTACCCAGTCGCCCTCAAATTTATTTTTATACGCTTACCGATACCAATACCGTGACTTCAATACCGGTTTCTGAACGATACTTTTTTCGATACCAATTTTGTAAAATCCATTAAAAAAAATAAATTACAACATTACACATCACGTAAATCTTTTTATTTATTTTTCAGCTCCAGAGTATTCCCTGTGTGTCTCTACGACGTGTAACATTAGACAGCCAATCACAGACATTATTAAATCTCGGTAGAAGCACGCTGCATGCTTACTGGCTCCCTGACTCTGATGAGATTTGCTCCTTAAGTATTGAAATTTGGTATTGAATGACGAGGCATTTTTCGATACTCAATACTTTACAAAGCAATTCGGTCGGTGCCTAAAAAGTATTGAATTCGGTAAACAGCCCTATCAATAATAAATCAATCCTCCTTCTTCCGTTTGTGTTTTAGAACGGTGTTGATTCCGCTGTGTGGTTGTTTTGGGGGCTGCAGTTTGAGGTGCTGTTGAATTATATTGCATTAAACGTGTTACCAGAGAATGTCTAATCTGTTATTTAGCCTACCCTCGTTGATATAAAAGGGCTGGACAAAATAATAGAAAGACCTGTCAGCGCTACCATGGAGGCACAGTGGTAGGAAGTAACTAAGTACATTTACTCACGTACTGTACTTTGTGTTTTACAAAATATGGTAACTGACTGTAGTAGAGTAATGGTACTGTGTGGCTCTTTGTTCTCACTGTTGATGACTGATAACAGAGCCTGGATAGCTCAGTCGGTAGAGCATCAGACTTTTAATCTGAGGGTCCAGGGTTCAAGTCCCTGTTCAGGCGAGACTGGTTTTAAGTTTCCTTAGAGCTGAAAAAAAGAGCAGGAAGGTGTTTATTAGCTGCTACAGAAGTTCTGACTACTCTGGACTGTGCACTGCAGATACAAAGTAAACTACATCCCAAATCCAGTAGATCAGGGAGATCAAACTCATTTTCACTAAGGGCCACAGAAGGGCCCAACATGTCAAGGTTTATTGAAAAAGTATCTTTGACTTTATTACTGCATGTTGTTTTTTTTCTACATTTTTGTAGCTTTTTTTTTCGTCATTTTTGTTGTTTTACAGACTTTTTGTAGCCTGGGTAAACCCTGACGGACTTCCGGCAAATTTGAGATTTGCTCTGCAAGTCAGTCTGGAGAAGAGCCCATTCAAGCCCATTTCCAATGTCCCCAAAATCGAGGCACCAATCACAACCTCTGAGGCAGGCTTTACACCAATCACAACCGTTGAGGCGGGCTTTACACCAATCACAACCGCTGAGGCGGGCTTTACACCAATCACAACCGTTGAGGCGGGCTTTACGCGCCGACAGTAGCGCAGCGACGGCGAGCAGCTTTTTGTTTACATTCAACATGACGGCTACCGAAGAGCAGCGTCACCCGGATCATTGGTCTGATTGGTTGGACTATCCATTGCGCCCAGAGGCATTTGAGCGCCGTCTGTTGGTGACGCCCCTTTGGAAATGAACTGTCAATGAACCTTCCCCAGACCCACTCTCAGTTACAACTGAGAAGGGTCTGGTGTCAACCAGGCTAGACTTTTTGTGGCTTTCTCAGACATTTTTGTCCCTTTTTTTTAGCCCTACAAAAGTCAGCAAAAAAAACATCCTTAGCCATCATAGAATTTAGCGAATCAAGCAAAAACAATGAAAATGTATTTTACAACAACCAAGTTTTCCCAGCCTGAAAATGAAAAGTCTCCTGTTCTGTGGGAATTTATGAGTCTCAAAGTCAGCAAATCTACCAAATTCTGCTTTGAGTGTCACGTAATTGCAGTTTGAAAAACATTTTCCCGTGTTTTCGGTTAGGCACACAACTAGGCGGGCCAAAATCTATTGTGAACCTAAATTGATATACGGGCCGGATCTAAATCTGCAAGGGGCCGGTTTTGGCCTGCGGGCCTTGAGTTTGACACGTGTGCAATAGAGTCACTATGTCCGAATATTACATATAATAATGGAAGTAACGCCATTGTCCTATAATATAAAAGAAAAAGAAAACTCATTGCAAGATCCTGGAAAACCAAAAATTTTGAAAGAAAAACATTATTAACAGAAGGATTGGTAAGTTTTCTTGTTACTAAAGATTCTTTTTTTGGGGAGTCGAACTTGCTGCAGCTGCATCAATGAGTAAACCCTCTATACCTGGGAACGCGCGGTACCCAGGTGAGCTACCCAGGTGCCCATTTTCTGGTTACTGTTATTAGTGTAAAGTGTGCACTATTTAGTACTGTGTGTAATTAAAGCTAAGTTTTAGCCACTGATTGATTTTCCTGTTGCTGCTTTAAGCATGTAAAACCAGTCTCGCCTGAACAGGGACTTGAACCCTGGACCCTCAGATTAAAAGTCTGATGCTCTACCGACTGAGCTATCCAGGCTCCAGCATCAGTGATCAACAGTGAGAACAAAGAACCATAGAGTACCATTACTCTCCAACGGTCTACAAACCTCTACCTCTGTGAAAACTCTACCACGGTATCAATACTTCTAAATCATATTGAGCTGATCATGATCAATAAGACAACAGGTTTCGGTGCTGATCTTGTTTTTCTTCCTCGTTCTTTATATATCTCTCGTGGTCGGGTCATCTGTCTGCTAACACTGAAATGTGCAGGCACTGAGTGTGCTTGTTCAGATATCATAGGCAGATAATATATATATATAATTGTACTTTTCAAGGATACGTCCATGAGGATCACCAGGCTCTTGCAGTGCTCCAGAGCCAAGTACTTCTCACTGCCGGCCAACACTGAGCACAACAAATCAGATCATCAGAGGACAAGTCACCATGCATACATTATATACAAGTATTATGTGAGAAAAGTGTTAAAAGCATGAGGCTGAGACTCTTTCTACAGCTCTAAATACTGGTGGTTGTAGGCTGTGGCGGGGTCGGCAACTCCACCAGGCAATCAGTGCCATTAATAAGGATTTTGTTATGTTAATGACCCTCAAATGGCCTGTTTAAGTGGGCATTCACACCAAGAAAAGGGATCCGGCAATTTGCTGCAGGGTGGTGCGGCGGGGGGGGGAGTGTCGATGAAACGGCCCATTTGTGTGACGTCCTGTTGTGTTCTTAAACCCCCCAACGAAGCACAAGTAGACTTTATATTTCACAATTACTGTATTCCGTCATATCATTTATAGATTTCGACGTTTCCGACCGCACCTGAAGGCAGCTTATTTCACAAAGAGATGAGCGAGACACAGCGAGTGCTTTGTTGTTGCAGGAAACATTTAGCTATCACACAAACTCGTGGGCAGTTCAGTGCTTGTGTTTAGTTTTTTTACCCTCGTATTGTTTTAAAACTGTCTTGTGGCAGCGATAGAGGCAGTGACGTTTCCTGTTTCCTGTACGGGACTCTCACACCGCCTCAAACCGTAGCTCTAAATACACCAAGTCTGAGCTCCGGTTACATGATTGGCCACCGCAGCGTGACGTGGGGTTGCGTTTCTCCAAAAGTTGAGTGGGTCTCAACTTTTCACCGCAGGCCCGCTGTGTTTTTTTTGCGTGTCCCCCCTGCCGCAACCCCCGCCGCAGCCTAAACGCAGTACCCACATTCAACATGAATGGAAAGACCTGCGTTTTTCCCGGACCGTCGGACGGCCGAGGCAGGCAGTGTGAACAGCCTATGGCTACATCTACACCACTAACGGTATAGATCCATATGTCCAACACGACTGAAGCGTGGTGTCGCGACGTCATACATCCATGGTTCATGCTCCACGCTCCCTTGACCGGCAGCTGATCGGACGAACGCGCGACGTGGGTCTGGCTTCTCGAGAATTTCAACAGAGTGTCATGGCGGCTCGTTGAGAATACGATCTAGTATTTTACGAAAACAGTTCACCGAAACGTGTTTCTGAAAACATTTTAAGCGAGAAATAGGCCATACAGTTGCTGAATCTGTCTTCATTTCAGATCGACAAAGGTCAGTTCGAAAGATTTTCGTCTACTTCTACTGCCAGCTTTTTGACGCGCAGCATTTTTTCAAATGCAGCGCCGCCTTCCCGGAATGCTTTGCGTGCACGTTGAAGTCGCTTGACGTCACCCATAGGAATAGAGTGGAGCGCGGACAGAAGCGTCACACGGTCAAATGGATCTGTACCGTAAGTTTTCACACTACTCCAGCGTTTTCGAGCCACTAAAACGGTGAAACTTGGGAACAGTGCCGTCCCCGTGTTGGTTTGAAAACTCCGAGATTGTTTTGTAGTCTGGACGGGCACAAACGTAGACCTTTGGAAACGACGACGCACTACAGTCAGTCTTATCATTTAGGTTGGCTTACAGACCTCTCAGTAACAGTTCCACCTCGTTGTCGGTCCAAGCTAATAATTCCCTGCTCTTAATTTTTGCCATTGTTGTCCATGATTTTCAACCGCAGAGTAACGTCAGACAATCTGCTTCCTGTTTCCACCGGCACGCGCATGCCCAGTGTATGCTATGCTATGCCAAGTGTATGATCATGTGATATGTGCTGTCAGACGTGTTAATATGGACGGAGATTAGTTCTGCTACTGGAGCAAAAACTCATGTATGGACAGAGATCAATTTCTATCTCAAAACGCTGTTTAAAAATGAAAATAGAAGTGTACATGTTGCCTCAGTAGAGGTGTGTGTGGACCCCCTGGGACAAACAACGATGAAGCCAAACAAACGGATGCCGCCAGTCGAAATTCCGACATGATTATGTTTTGTTGTTCCTGTGGGAATCCTTCGCTGCTAGCCTGGGAAAACCCTGACGAACTTCCGGCAAATTTGAGATTTTCTCTGCAAGTCAGTCTGGCCAAGAGCCCATTCAAGCCCATTTCTAATTTTTCCAAATTGAGGCACCAATCACAACAGTTGCGGCTTTACATGATGACGATATCACAGCGACGGCGAGCAGCTTTTTGTTTACATTCGACATGACGGCCACAGAAGCGCAGCAACCCGCTGACGCCACTGTCGCTGCTACGTCACCTGGATCGTTGGTCTGATTGGTTGAAGGACTGTCCAATTACTATCCAGAGGCATTTGAGCGGCGCCCGTTGGTGACGCCCCTTTGGAAATGAGCTGTGAATGAACCTTCCCCAGACCCACTCTCACTTACAACTGAGAAGGGTCTGGTGTCAACCAGGCTATTTCGCTGCTGCTTTATACACAGAAACAACATCAAGGCTGACGTGTAGCTTGTGTCCCACAATCATTGAAGGAATTACAACAATGTTCTGTTGAAAGAAACAAGACTGAATAAGTCTATTAGTCAGAGAGACGCCACTGACCTCCTCCCTGTATGATCTCGGTCAGCAGGTTGTAGAGGTGCACTGGTTTGCAAAGCCCTTTCTGATGATGACACAAAGCGGGAAACAGTCA
Organism: Sander lucioperca; assembly: GCF_008315115.2. Lineage (NCBI taxonomy): Eukaryota > Metazoa > Chordata > Actinopteri > Perciformes > Percidae > Sander > Sander lucioperca. Next base: position 836,006 of record NC_050177.1, read on the forward strand.
CAGCACAAGCCATAAGAGTCAGCGTAACACACACAGAGACTCCTCTTCATACATCTACATTGAGAACATATAGCTCCTTACAGCACAGCACAGCACACCGCACAGCAGATATCTGAGCAAAGAAGCCCAGAACATACATTTTACATGAATGATTGTGATTGTCTGAACTGTGTGGGGGAACAAAAATCCACGTGGCACCTTTAAAGTTCAAACATATATCCAGATGTTAGTTGAGCCAGCTCTGCGTGCGAGTACACCTCACCTTGCAGTGCTTATTGAACAGTTGTTCGGTAGATTTAGGCGAAGGAAGAGCAGCCTGGTGAGGAAATGAACGCTGCAGGAAGAAGACACAGAGACTTTACTTCCACAAACAAATGCCTACTGTACAACTTTTCAACCGTAGTTTTTTGTTTAAAAAAATGTTGCTTTGATAAACTAAATCAACCCTCTAAGTGTCAATATTTTTTGCATATATCTGTTCCCTACGTGAGGTGCAAGGCACTGTTTTGTTCTTGACTGTTGGCTCGTGCCACACAGATTAACATCAGTTGCAGTAGTTCATTTGGCAGTGTCAAAGGCATGATATGCAGTGTTTTTCCCCCTGAAAAACAATGTATAGACCAAGTAACAAGAAAACTTTCTTTTTAAGAATTAATATGTTTTTGTTTTCCAAGATCTTCCTTTCTCAATTTGCTATTTTTATTTTATGTTTTGCAGCTGTGAGTGGCTGTTATATTTTCTTTGTGTATTGCATTATGGGCTAGTGGCGTTACTGCTATTATTGCATTGTAAGCAGAGCCTGGATAGCTCAGTCGGTAGAGCATCAGACTTTTAATCTGAGGGTCCAGGGTTCAAGTCCCTGTTCAGGTGAGACTAGTTTTAAAACGCTAAAAGCAGCAACAGGAAAATCAATGAACAGCTAAAACTCAGGTTTAATTACACATTGTCTATATCCACGACATTCCGCTTCCGGGATTGGTTCGGTGCAGCTGGAAATACCAGATTTGTGCTTCCTTTGTGCTGGCATTCTAAACTCTGGTGGATTTCTGAGGACTATGGTTAACTGCTCCTCAGATCTCTGCAGGGTAAATCCAGACAGCTAGCTAGACTATCTGTCCAATCTGAGTTTTCTGTTGCACGACTAAAACAACCTTTGAACGTAGACATATTCCACCAAAACAAGTTCCTTCCCGAGACTATTAAGCAGAGGCACCGTGGCTCCGCACGGCGCTTAGCGCCGCCCAAGACGATTGTGATTGGTTTAAAGAAATGCCAATAAACCAGAGCATGTTTTTCTCCCATCCCGGAATGCTGTGTGGACTAGCCAGACCTTCCTCCGCAGCGCTGTGGAGGAAGGTCTGGCAATGTGAGACTAAATTGCACACAATACTAAATGGTACAGACTTCACACTAATGGTCATAGTAAACTCCTTCTGCGTTTAGTAACAAGAAAACATAGGAATGCTTCTGTCAATTATTTTTTTCTTCTTAAAATGTAATAAAAACATTTTTTCCAGGATCTTCCTCTCCACCATTTCTATTTTATATATTATTTTTTGCAGTGCATTTTCTTTTATGTTAGGAGACAATGGCATTACCACTACGTATGTAATATTGGGACATAGTGACTCCCATCGGATTTGTGATGTAGTTTACTTTATGATTGCAGAACAGAGTCCAGAGTAGTCAGAACTTCGGTAGCAGATGATGAACATGTTCCTCTTTTTTTCAGCTCCAAGGAAACTTAAAACTTGCCTCGCCTGAACAGGGACTTGAACCCTGGACCCTCAGATTAAAAGTCTGATGCTCTACCGACTGAGCTATCCAGGCTCTGTTATCAGTCATCAACAGTGAAAACAAAGAACCACAGAGTACCTGCGGTCTTCAAACTTCTACCTCTGTGAAAACTCTACCATGGTATCAATATATTTTTTAAACATATTGAGCTGCATAACAACTTTAAAGGCATACTATGTAACTTTTCCCTCTTCGGTCCCCCTACAGATTGTCTCATTGGACCTACAGCCGCGCGAGCTGTAGTATACCTTTAACTATCAGTAACACAAGTCATTAACATAATTCAGGTGAGTTTTAAAGCTTGAATCCAAAAACAGGAGTTAAAGGTGCTGTAGGTAGGATTGTGAAGATCCAGGACTTAGCCAAAAAATGTGAACATCAACAACTTCTCAGTCCCTCCCCCCTTTCTGCTAAAGCCCAAAACGGTCTCCTAAGCCCCTCCCTCCACAAGGGAGCATGAATGTGTGTGCATGAGCAGTGATTGACACACAGTTAGACACCCACCCTGGCCCTGATTGGTGCATCTGAACAGGGAGCTGTGGATTTTTATAAATCTCACTACAGGCTGTAGGTGGTGCCAGAGGAGCTGGATTTTTTTAAATTACCTGCTTCCTGTAGTTCTACTAGAACATAGGGTCAGTTTCAGCAAATATGACAGAAAGTTAGTTTTATAAGTCTTACCTACTGCACCTTTAATAAGTCACTTTATTCATTTGCTGTGTCTTACTGTAATTCCATACTAAATGGTACACAGTACACAGTGACTGCACACAAAGTGTCAGAGAATACTCTCTTTGCAGTTCATTCACAAGAAATCTAAGTAAATTTGCTCAGCTCTTAGTGGCTCCTCTGTTCATGTTTGCATTGCATTTTTTCCAGCACGAACACACTACGACTAAGCTATCAAAGCTGTACTGACGCGTTGATGAATTTAGTTTAAGCCCAGTCTACTTCACCAGGAGAAGTGACTTCTTTAACTCGTCTCCTACCTCTGTTATTGAAGAGTCTTGTGCCGATGGTTTGTTGGCTGGACTGGAGAAAAACAACAACATGAAAACATATTAGAATCATAATATTTATAATCACAAAGCCTAAAGTCCTAACAGTCCTATCATCAACGACAAATCAGACTGTTCTTCTAGGACACTAATGAGTGCACTATATAACAGGTTGTTATTTCATGGATTATTATTAAGATATAAACAGGATAAGGGACTGAGAAGTCCTGGATCTTCACAATCCTATCTACAGCACCTTTAAAACCACCAAAAAGACATAATAGAACAATGGCCAGGCATCAAGAAGAAGAAAACGCAGAATATGTAAAAAAAAAAAAGCCTATAAAAAGGGAAATTAACATGTTGGCCTTCTGTTCTCTTCTAGCTAGGAGACTGGTACTGTTTAAATGGAAAGACCCTATTCCACCGACACATAGCCACTAGATAAGGGAAGTCATGTGCCATCTTCAGTTGGAGAAAATCAGACATACAGTCAGAGGGTCTACTGGGAAATTTTAAAATATCTGGCAGGTCTTCTTGACTTCTGTTGAGGTAATGGAAGCAGACAACAGACAACATGGCAATGTAAAAAAAAAAAAAAAAAAAAAAAAGTATCTTGTAAAATCTTTACTTTTACTTCATGCTATTTATTTTTCCTTACGGACATCTGGTTATGTATAGTGTCTTTATGTTCATGTCTGGTATTTGGGGGGGGGTGGTTATATGAGTTTCTCGTTTCCGTATAATGTGAAAACACATTTTTTTTTTAACTTTATTATAAAAAAAGTCTCTTCAGTATGATTGTCCGGAAAAATAAGATTGTAAAAAATATATATATATAATAATAATAATAATACAGAGAATTGTATTAAACTCATCTCTAATGCAATAGTCACAGGAAATAATCTGCTAAAAATTCATCCAAATTGATCGTTTTACACAAACTTCCTGCGGCTATGGCATTCACTGTTTGGGTTAGACGTATAGTTTATCAGTTGTTCTGTACTGTTATTATTATGCATTGAATATGAAATATCCATAAAATATGTCACTTAGTCAGAGGTCACCAGTTTATCCAATGATAGAAAAGAGGGGCCCCTTACTGAAAAAGGTGGTTTGAACTTTCTCGAAGTTCACATCCTCCTCCCAAATCTGCAGTGGTAAATATGATGCAACATCTTATTTTGTGTTCATCTCTTCTGACCTGCAGCTGTGTGCACTTACTTATGACACCAAGTTAGACATTTTTGAATATTGACTTAACTCTTTCTTTATCTCACCAGCAGATTTGGAAGGTTGTTTTTTTTTGCCTTTTCACCTTTTTGCACTTGAAACACAGTTTAATGGTGCCTGCTGGGTATTTTTTTTTTTACTTTCCAAACTGTCTGTCAACAGGTTGATCCATGACTCACGTGGCAGCGTTGCCCTGCTCTGTCAGCACCCGCAGGAGAAACGCTCCCTGCTGATTGGGCTCGGCGGTTGAAGGGATGATGATGTATCGACCGGGTGGAAGGGAGCCGCGGAGGACAACCTCCCGACGTGGGGAGTGTTGGGGGTTGCACAGGAGTGGCTGGAGTGCAGTCAAGTCCTCAGGCGACAGGTATTTATTGTTACGAGGGGCCTGGAGGGACAGCACACACTTATAATACACAGATATACAATCTACTGAGACACAAAATGTCATTTCAATGACCAAATTTTGTTTCCTGCTGTAAAACTGGTCTCATCTGAGCAGAGACTTGAGCCGTGGACCTTCAGATTCAAAGTCTCATGCTATCCGGGCTCTTATACCATCCTCCCACATGTTCACATCTCTGCACCGGCAGAAGAAGCATTCAGATCTTTTAATTAACCCTCATGTTGTCCTTGGGTCAAATTTGACCCGTTTTCAAAGATTTTTTTTTTTATCAGAAAAAATGGGCCATCGAAATAAGCGCCGAAAATGTCAAAATTAAAAATATCAAAAAATATTGGGAAAAGCAACCAAAAACGATGAAAAATAACGTCAAAAACACTGGCGGAAAACGCCAATAATGTCGGAAAAAGCACCAAAAACGTCAACAAAAAGCACCCACAACGTTGAAAAAGTGACAAAAATGTTGGAAAAAGCGATAAATATGTTGAAATAAAGTGACCAAAATGTTGAAAAAAAACTTTCAAAAGAACAACTAAATCAACAAAAGTGTTTTTTCATGGTTGACAGGAAGACAACACAAGGGTTAAGTAAAAGTACCAGTACAACAATGTGCAAAAACACTCCATTACAAGTAAAATTCCTGCAATTAAAATCCTACTTGACTAAAAAGAACACAAGTACTATCGGCAAAAAAGTCTTAAAGTATCAAAAGTAAAAGTACTCATGTCTCCTGTAATGTTTTCTTATATATGACTTTATTAGATTACGAGAATACTGATGCATCAGTGTGTAAGTACTGCAGCATGTTGTAGCTGCTGGAGGTGGAGCCAGTTTTAAATTCTTTGTTTACAGTTAACTAGTTTAGTCCGGTGGTTCCCAACATTGGGGTCGGGCCCCTCCAACGGGTCACCAGATAAACCTGAGGGGTGGTTAACAGGAGTTGATGCATAGACTGTATAAGTGAAGCCAAAACATCTGGACCGCCCCTGGTGGCTGGCTGCAGTATAGGTCATAAACCGCGCCCCCTCCATGTTAGAGGATGGGACATGGGCCAAACTGAAAAATCAAAGTACACGTCAAATACATTTTTCCTAAAGATGGTTTGTGTCATTTAAGGTAGTCCTGATCATGTTGATGTTTGTGTTAATTTTTTTCTGATAAGTTTTTTTTTTTTTTAGGTATTTCATGCTTTAAAACTGGTGTGAAACGTCATGATTGACAGCTGGGATTGACTCGCTATTGGTCGGGCCGGTGTATGGGCGGGACCTCGATACGGCGACTCCACCGCCCGATCACTACTCCTCAGATTCTGGCTCCAAAATTACAAGATGGAAGCAGCCGTATCTATATCTATATGTATCTATATTTTGGCTTCACTTTTGAACAGTGGGAGGAAGTGGGGTTGTGAGATGATTAATGGGTTAGTTTCTGGACTTTTCTCTCATCTTAATATTGGATAATTTGAACAGTTATAAAATAATAATAAAAAAAACCAAGTGAGAAGTTTAGAGGAGAAATGTCTCATTAACATGATCCCCAACTACACATTGATTGTCAATGTCAAATGACAAGTCAAAAAGTTTGGAAAAAAAATCTGTATTTTATAAACGTATATGTTTTTTATATGTATGTGTGTGTGTGTGTGTGTGTGTGTGTGTGTGTGTGTGTGTGTGTGTGTGTGCGTGTACCGGGTATATATGCAGGCCTATAGACAGGTCAACGCCCATACGTCTCTGGTATTTCTGCATCAGAGCCAAAACAAAGGAGCAGGTCTTCTGGTCCCTGTCCACCTCCAACAGGGTGAAGTAGAACTGAGGGTTCTGCCAGAAGAAACCTTGACACACAAACACACACACACACACACACACACACACACACACACACACACACACACACACACACAATTAGCCTTTAACCATAAACTGAAGTGAGTACATGAGTGAAGCGTTTCCCTCAGTCGTGTCAACAACTGGTCAGCACAAAAACTTCATCTACCTTTAAACTCACTGATTTCAAATTCATAAAACGTGCATTTCGGAGTTAATATGTTATAAAGACACGTAAGGCTCCCACGTGCAAACGACCACCTTCATGTGCAGTCATAAAATGACTCTCAGTCATACTAACACTTGTGCATTGGGCTGTGGTTCAATCAAATCTGATGTTAAAAAATCCTAAAGTTATAGAAAAAGAACATTTCAACATAGTTAATTCCTTCTAATTCCCAGAGATCAACGTCACATCTGGAAAACACTTACCTAACTCCAGTATATCTCCAAAGTATATTTATGTTATGTGAATAAAGTCTTAAACTCATCTTTTAGGACAAATGGTTCATTGAAATGGGTTAATTTGACCTTTTTAACTTAAGAGCAAACCTCCTGGATGCTCCTTCAGCACCTGTAACTTTCTACGTGGATGTTAAATAATGTTCAGTTCCAGAGACGGCTGCCATGTCTCAAGCTCCTCTTTCACCCGTCTACCACAAATATATATATATTTATTTATTTTATATTTATTCCTATATTTTCATTTCTGCACTATTTTATGTCTTAGATTCTCTTTTACTTGTGTGAGTTCTTTGTATATCTGTATTTAATGTTGGAGGGAGCCTTAGATCTAGGAATGTCATTGGCAACGACTGAAATTGTTGTTCACATGACAATAAATAACTTGAAATTTGAAACTAATGTTCCTGTGCCAAGTGATTTCCAACAATGGGCTGGTGCATATTTTGTTAAAGTGGTGTGACTCAATAAGAGAAGATTTGCCTCAACATGAAGGTTATCAGACCACACCTAAACAGACAGTGTTGCAGTGATGAAATACAATGTTGGTACTGTAAGACGTACAAATAAAGTTGTATCAACTTGATGTGTTGTCAACTAATCTTAACGCAAAATGGAAATGCAAATATTGGCGAGGGGTGTGTTTGAACAAAGAACAGCTACAACAAAATGACCTGCACTATACTACTTCTATAGTAGCTTAAATCAAATATTTTAGTTTTGTATCATTTAAACAGACTGCTAATAAAAACATGTGCTGTAAATGTGCGGGGGTTAGTCAAGATGCTAATTTTCACTAGCGGCCCAAATTAAACATAACATTTATTCCATAAAGACGACAACACATGCAGCAAGCGACGGAGAGCGAGCTGTACCCAGCATGCCGTTCGGTGGTATAGCAGTTAGCAGGGGTCCCCTCTCAATAGACTCCTCAGTGTGTACATAACAAACTACTAATAAAACGTTCCATACTTAAGTTTACACTGCAATTCACCTGCCAAGTGTGAAGCCGATCGGATGAATGGTTGTCGAGAAAATCAAAGGACAGACAGACAGACAGACAGACAGACAGACAGACAGACAGATACACAGACGGACAGACAGACAGACACACAGACAGACAGACACATATAGACAGACAGACAGACAGACAGACAGACACAAAGACACAGACAGAAAGTCAGAAATACAGACAGACAGACAGACAGACAGACAGATACTCCTTCTATTTTATACAGCTTAAGCTGCTGTTAAACTACCTTCCTGCAGATGTTTCACAACAAAAGCCTTACAGCGACTGAAAATGATTCCTCCTGAACATGGAGCAAAGCTTTTAATGTAAAGCAGCAGCAACAGCAAAAAAAGCTATAGAAATAATGGTCACCGGTACCATAACCAACACAAGTTACCACACACAGAACAATAAAAACAGACAAGTTTCATCGTGCATCGTTATGTGTCTTACCCCCATTGGCAGGACCTCCAGCTGAGATGCCCGGCACCCAGTTCCCATGATGCATTATGCAGTACCATGGCAGTCCGCTGGTCTCCGATTCATCAGTCCGGTGACACACCTCCATCATGTCAAAGTTCTGTCGGAAGTCTGACACCGACATCCTGACGGAGAGAGAGAGAGAGAGAGAGAGAGAGAGAGAGAGAGAGAGAGAGAGAGAGAGAGAGAGAGAGAGAGAGAGAGAGAGAGAAACTGGTAGGTCTGATCAAATATACGGTGGCCCTGAGAGCTCAACATGCTGCAGTCAGAGAAAACACAGCGGAATACAGACACGTGCTGCAAGAGCATCACACGACAACGTCAACTGTTTCCTGGGGACACTAAAAAGTGATGCACACATGCTTGTTGTTGCCATGGTTTTTGGCTTATGATGTTATTGAAGTCGGCTATCCGTCAGTGATGTTGGAAAATGAGCCAAAATGTATTTTAACATAGTGATCGCATGATTCAGATATTATTGTAGATGCCTGCTGTTAACCAAGCCTTAGCCTTTAGCTTATTATTAGCTTGCCAATTCAAATAATCTAAAGATAGACACACAAATTAAGTGCGAAACAGCCAGGTGGATATGGGTTTTTCAATGGCTGATGCAGATATTTAGAGAGCAGGGCGGCTGATGGTCGATATATAATGCCCATATCGTGTTGTTGTTTTTGGTATTATTTAAGGACAATTCCAGCACAAAACGAAGCTAGGGGTTAATAACGGATGTGTACCCACTCTGTCGTTCTCTGGGACATGTTTTCATGCTAATTGATTGTGTTTGTAGTTTGAAAGAAGCTGATAAGCTTACAACGCTAGTATTCGGGGCACAGGGAAAGTAAAAAGGCTCTGTTGCGGCATAGCTCTCTCTCTCTCTCGTAGCCCTTTCACGGAGCTCCCGCAGCTCTTCGTTCAATAAACTGTCTGTACACTTACAATGTTCTCAATGCTTCGGTTAACAAGTAGGGACCCTCATTATGCTACCGTTGAAGTTTGGTGATATTTTGAGCCTTTTTAGTGGTACAAAATAGCGATTTATTTTTACTTTCCCTGTGCCCCGAATACTAGCGTTGTAAGCTAATCAGCGGTCCGCGCTAGCTTCTTTCAAGCTACAAACACAATCAATTAGCATGAAAACATGTCCCAGAGAGCGACAGAGTGGGTACACATCCGTTATTAACCCCTAGGTTCGTTTTGCGCCGGAATTGTCCTTTAATTCATAATATTAACAAATGAGACACACAATTGCTGAACATAAGTGAACATTTATTTAACACTAGGATTGTTAGCATTGTCTCTGTTTAATGTGTGTTTAGTTGCCGGCTATAACTGGCAGCGTAGTTTAGAAAACTACTACTACTAAAACACTTCACTTAAACACGTGCTTACCGTCCCGCAACCATCCCAAATGACAAATGTGATTAATGTTTTACTGGTCGTGAGTAAAAGTGGGGGATGGGGACACCCATGCAATCCTTTTTTTTCGAGCCCTGTACGCTAGTTTAGCTGGTTGAAGGCTTGCTACCGTGACGCTGACGTCTGCCTGCTTTTTTCCTTCTTTGAAAAATGAGAATAAAAAGCATCCGTGCATGACAAAAATAATGGTTATGCCAACTTGTTTTCCTAGTTTCCTTGTTCTCCTTGTGGTTCTTGTTGTGGTTGAGGCTCAAATGTCGGAGTGTTTTGTTTCGTGTTTGCAGAAGGCGAGCAGTCAGAGTCTGAGTCAACAGTGATGTTCGTCACACAGAGAGACGTTCAGATGTCTAAACTCACCAGAACTCCCCGTCCTCCCGACTGACTCTGCCCAGTCTTTTCTGCTCCTCGAAGCTCACTGTGTTCCACTCTGGACTGCACAGAGAGAGACACAGACACACAAATAGTACCTCAAAATTCTACTTGTACAATTGTACAGTACAGTATTTGAGTAAATGTGCTTAGTTACTTTCCACCACTGCATATTTTCATGTATATATCTGATAAATGATCGATGCAAATGCAAGCACATAAAACATTTCAGGTAGCTGTAGAGGGCGCAAACGTATTAATCTTGTAAGTTGCCTTCTTCATTTCCTTTAACAGTTATCAAATACATTGAAACCCTGTGTGCACCAACCCGTTCATGTCACTCCAGGGCCCCTCCCACTCTGTGTTGCCCCAGGGGTTGAGGATTCGTACCAAATCCTCAGTGCCGTATGCCGTCTTCACCTGGCAGAGGAGCAGGAAGAACAGGCCGTGATCAACGTTTACAAATCATCCATTTAAATTTTAGTCTTGTTGGTTTCAGTATTTGTAGCCTCAGTAAAAAGAGTTCCACTCTTCCTCTCTGAAGTGCACATTTACATCTTTTATTGCAGCTTCACATTTACGTCCAAAATTCAGACAGTTGTGGTTCGGTCATGTGAAGCAATTACCGTCGGTGGATATCAGAGATGCTCACAAGTCTCTTAGCTAGAGTCCAAGTCAAGTCTCTTGTGGTTATAATGAGTATTGTAGGTCAAAGATAAAGCGAGAAGCAAGGTAACCTTAGATGGCCAAAGTTGAGTCAAACATGTTTTCTTCAGGGTGCGTTTTCAGGTGCCTGATAAAATTAAATGTGTCTGTCAGCCAGAATTCTTTTTCTTGTTCCTACATGTTTTGCATTCAGCGCTTCTTTTGTTTGAGCCTAAAAAATAAAGATTGTCCCGCATCTTGAGTCTGAGTCGAGTCGGAAGTCTTTTGAGGACAACTCTTAAGCCAAGTCTAAAGTCATTGTGTGTGCGACTCAAGTCCGAGTCTCAAACTCGAGTCCCCATCTCTGGTGGATATAATGTTTTTGGTCTACTCTATAGCCACAAAGTTCCACTTCTGAATTGCTTAATTTACAAAGCAAAGAAATGCCAATAAACGAGAGCACGTTTTTGTCCCGTCCCGGAATGCTGTGTGGACTAGCCAGACCCTCCTCCGCAGCGCTGTGGAGGATGGCCTGGCAAAGCGAGACTAGGGCGAGATAAGCTGAATAACGATTTACCTTCTCTACTGCAGTCAGAGAGTAGGCGTGTCTGAACCTGATCCCCAGTGGATTCCCTTGCTCCAAAGGACCCTGGAGGGAAAAAGAAAACATCCACAACACAGTCAGGACAGAAGGAAAAGCCAGGACTCATTAAACACAATTAAAACTTTACTGGGAACATGTTCTGCTTCAGTCAGTGCCTCTCAGCAGGTCCAGGGATTAGAAACTAGACATACCAAGTCAGTCAAGTTCCTCCACCTTTCATGCCATCGCTAACCTCCTCACCGTACCTGGGAGTTAGCACAGTTGATGAGTGCTCTTTTAGCCAGCAGGTAGCTGAGGAGGGCCGGCAGTTCTCTGATCGCGGCGATATTCAAAACCTCAGCCACGCCACCCGTCATATCGACCATGGCCTCATGAGGGAAACCCATGTTCAGAGCTCTGTAGCCACCTTTCAGCCTGGGACGAAAGACACAGGGAGGACAAAAACATCAGACAGATTCCAGGTGGTAAACGGACACATAAACAATTGCACAAACAAGGTCTTATTGGGCATACAGAGGTTCTTGAGTGAAAATGAATTTGCTGAGAACACATGACAGGTAAATAGATTAACAAATAAAGAGATTTTCCAATTTTTCCAAAAAAAAAAAAAAAAAAAAAAAAAAACGTATTTAATGTCACAGAGTTAACACTGCCCGGTTTGCTCTAAAGCCCCATCAAAGAGACCTGCTGAACATTTTATTTTTATGGTTCATTTTTGCAATTCTCACAAATAACTGCTTACGTTTAAATTGTGAAGCCTGGGAATTTCAGATGACTAATTAAGAGCAAATGCTGACAGACAGACAAGTTAGCCACCGTAACGTCTTGAGTCGGACAGCAAAGAAGCTAGACAGCACGGCTCGTTGATAACAGTGAAGAAATCCAAATGTCCGAAGACATTTTCAAACACAGAGGCAGATTGAGGGAGATATGTAGCCTACAACAAAGTATTTAATTCAGCTGGACAGGTGAAAGGACTGCACAGAATGTAAGAACGGTTCCACAGACACGGCACATTTGCTGTTTTTCATGCAAAACATCTGTATGTGTGTTTCCATGTTTGTTATGTATGCTTAAGGGGATTTCTAGTAATACCTGGGGCCTGTTTCACAAAAGCAGAATATATAAATCCAGGATAACTGATAAAGTGAGGCTTGACCTAGTCTAATCTGTGCATCCTGGCTTGGTGCGTTTCACGAAGGCCAAGCCAGGCTGAGGAGGAGAGACTAGGTTGAGCCAGGCTGAAGTAATTCAGATAGATGCGCGTCCACGGCTTTCCTCAAAAGACCGCGAGGTCGATCACAGATTTACTGATGCCAAAATGGAGAATACACAATGTACATACTTTATACAGAGTGAGCAGCAGCTTCTTGTGGAAGTATGATGACGTGAAACACATTATTTGTATAAAAAGAAAAGAAACACAGCCGCTGTAATGAAACAGAGAAAGCGTAGCAGACGATCACGGACCGACTGAATGACTGAAACGTAAGCAGCCTAAACATATACATTAACTGACCACTGCTCTGAACTGAAACCGTCATAATCATTCCATTCAAGGATTAGGCTACTAATCATTTGCACAAATTAACAGTTGTACTTTTTGCCTTAAAAGTAAGCAGAAGATAATGTTACTCAAGAAATTTACCATGAAGATCAACTTTCTACAACACTAGAATATGATGCATAAATATCTTTCACTCTGTTCCTCCCTCGACTCTCTCATGGGCTAAAATATAAATGACCTAAGTCATATTAACTTCCACTGCTCGCTTTTAATGCAAAGTGTACAACTGTTCATTTTTGCAGATGACAGTGACTCATTGAATGGTTTCAGTTAAGAGCAGTAGTTCATACATGTATATTTTTAGACTATCATTCAGTCTGTCCGCTATTATCTGCCACGCTTTTTCTCGTGTTTTTTTATTTCTTATTTTCTATAGAGGACGAGTTTCCTTCTCTACATATTATATGCCTTGCTCCCTTGTATATATGGACATAGAAAATAAAGACACTGAAGAAATGTGACTCTAAAATCTAGAAACTATAAAGATAATTAAGTGATAAATCCCATGCACACTGTAAACATGAATGGAACAGAGTATATTCATCAGTTATTTCCCCTCCAGCTAAATATAAGGTCAAAAACCAACGAGGTGTCCTCTCCCCTGTTGTTACATGAATGTACAGTAGTCTACATCACTAGATAGTTACTGGTCCAGTGAACTAAGACTATAATTTGGGAGGATTGTACAATTAGGATATGTTCTTTAAATTGTACAATCCTCCCAAATTATAGTCCCAGTTTACTGGACAACACAATTTGTGTGCTAAGAATGCCAAATACAATGCACATGGAAGCGGAACAAACATGATCCTTATTGTTAAAGAATTAAAAAAAAATGAATCAACTAAAATAATTCAAGGTGCATTGGTCAACTATAGAAATGTACAGCATTGTATGTATTGCCCTTAGTAACAGACTTCATTTAAAACACATTTGAAATTGTATCAGCCTTTTCTAATTATCTCAACAACTGCCATAATATATTCATCAAACTTCTAACAACAATATGAACAGCAGTCTGCATACAGCAATATAACAGTAACGATGACTGTCACATGAATAATTATTAAAAACAATTATGGTCACAACTTTAAATAATAACAGTACTTAAAGGAACAGCAATATGCACCTGTTGTATTTTAATCCAGGCTGATAACAATAGGGTAAAACCACTGCTGGGTGATCAGAAAAGGCTCCAGGATTAAATAAATCCTGACTGTTAGCCTGGTCGGGAGCAGGCTAGCTGCACAGAATAAATCTCCATGGTGATTTATGTGCCTCCACTTTCGTGAAACCAAGTCAAGGCTTAAATCATCTAGGATAACTGATAAATCCCGGCTTAATCCCTTATCTTGGTTTTGTGAAACAGGCCCCTGGTATTGGATGAAGCAACAATAAAAATAAAAAATTTAAACTTAATACGGACTTTTTGCAAATGCGTATAACTTATGAAACATTGGTCAAAGGCAGACTACATCTACAACAGACAACAATTGGGCAAAATGGCCAGCATCCTGACTAAATTGCTTCCTAAAGTTTATTCAGAGGGTGTTGGTCAGAGAAGCGTCATCGGCTCGTTACAATTCGAATTATGTATCACCCATTTAAAGTATTTGCTTTTATAATTACCCTGAGCAATGTTTTCCATTTCATATTGAAATGAATTTGTATATCAGTCTTGTCTTTACATGTCTTGTGCTCCTGATCGCGGTGCCAGACAAAATGTCAAAGGGTACACAAAAAACATTAGAAGCACTCTCCTCCCTCTTTTGTGTTTATTTTAGTAATGAAATGTCTTTGAGGTGCCCATGGGAAAAATGGATGGATGGAATTACTGGGATGTTATTATTCTCACATTACTATTTTGCAATTCCATCTAAATGAGATAATGATTTCTACTGACACACGCACACACACACACACACACGCACACACACACACACACACACACTGACAGGGACTGACTTGGCATAGGCCTTCTCCAGCAGGGAGCTCCAGAACTCGTATTTTTCCGGTGAGTTGAGGTAGATCAGTTTGCTGTCCTGAGTCGGCAACAAGTCATCTATCTTCACCTCCTCCCACTGACCATACTGCCAGAACTGTAGAGCGAGAGAGAGAGAAAGAGTTATTTTGTCACAGTGCCAGTAGCCTGCTTTTCAACAACTCCACAAACGTCATAAAAAGACATGTCAGTTTAAAACATTTCCCAAAATCTGAGATCATGCAGAAATGGTCATTTAGATGAAAGCAAAAATATTATCAACACAAAAAAAAGAAAGAGAGAATTATTTTGTGTCATTGTCCTTGAAACATGTGTGTATCACTACACTACTTGACAATATTGTGCACTATGCATATTTATTTATTTATTACTTTGTGTCACTTCTTACTGTGCAATATGCCATTTCTATTCATCCCCACCTTATCTTATCTGTATATATCTATTTTTATTTTTTACCTGTCTGTATATAATAAGGGTGTGTTTATAGTGTACATATTACTATTATTATTACTCTTATTCTATTTTTTCTATTTCTTATAATTCTTTTTGTATATTCTTCCTATGTCTATTTAATGAGTATATTTGTCTTATTCTGATGTGTGTGAATTTTTTTGAGCTGCTGTAACGAAGGAATTTCCCCTGTGTAGGATTAATAAAGTCTAATAATAAACTGCAGTTGAGCTTCGTGAGACTGAGAATTCAACCTTGAAAGCGTGTTAGGCAGCATTCTGATGTTTTACCCTGAAGACGAAGCATCCGTTGTATCCGTCTTGGAAGCTCTGTCCTGGAGGCATGACCTGCTTGAGCAGGGAGGGATGCATGGAGAGAGACGCGATGGCAGAAAGCAACCAGCAGTCACCTGAGGACAGGAGGTCGGAGAAGTGGGTCAGGTTATCAGCAGAGGAGGGTGGTTCATCCCTTAAAGTCTGCATCTCAACACAGATTGTCGCACACTGTTTATAAGCCCTGTTTGTCCTCCATATGCAGCCGCCTTTTGCCCAAATTTGACACAACTTGTGCGTCCTCTTTAGCAATCAGTTTCCCATAATCCATTGTGCACTGGCCGGTTGATTCAGGGTGTATGCAGTATGCCGTTTGTTCTTGTTAGCAGCCTGTACATTTAAACGCAGGGGTTTGTAATCTGTGATGTCACTGGACCTTTATATTTGTGGAGGAGCAGGTTCATCCTGGTCAACCAATAAGGCCAACAACAGGTAGGCTACTGCAACAAAATATAAAATATCCTGTTCTGGAGGGCGTTCAGCCCCGACAAAACGGAACAAAACATTTATTTAAACTGAAACAGTGGTGCGTCGAACACCCTGCTGTGTGTATTACCACGAGTTTACATACAGACGGTATAGAGCAGGGGTCTTCAACATTTTTTAAGCCAAGGACCTCTTAACTCAAAGAAGGTATACTGTATAAAATGTGGTTGCATATTAAAGTGGGCCTACAATTACGTGTAGGGCCTAAAGCCTTTATACATACTTTTTTAGTGCATAGAATACTAAGCTTTTAAAATAGCCTTATAATTGTTGGCATGATTTTATAAATCATGTTTTCATTTTAAAACATACATGTGGCACAGTGAATCCTGTGATTAATTGTATCTGTGGATGGCTACCTTAGTGAGCACCTTACCTATAGGCCAGTAAGCCTATCCTCAGTGGGGATTTATATTTGCTAATAAAATGTTGGATTCATTGAAATGACTTTCAAAAATTAACAATAATTTGGATGCATTGACCCTGAGGACCCCCTGTTGAAGATCCCAGGTATAGGAGGATCTGTAGTATCACTTCTGACACACCCAACAAACAAGAGAAAACACATCTCAAAGCCTGTTGCACACCGTTTCACACCTTTCCAAGAAAACATGATGTTCAAGCCGGCAATTATAGCAAAACGGTGCACACCGTTTTGGGATTGAACACACCCCAGGTCATTTTTTAAGTATACTGATTCCTGCACACAAACAGTCTGTTATTGGTATCAGTAGCAGCTGCCGTCCTTCATCAGCTGCAAGTGCATCAGGATTAATTCACGCACCTGTGGATCTGTCACAGATGTTTTGAGCTCTTTGGAGATGCGTTATGTTGCTTCGAAAGCTCACACATTAACGTGCTGACTGTCAAACTCTATACATGGCTGACAAATGCTGCTGCTTGACACACACCCTAACATAATCCTACTTATTAACAGTGTTAAAATACTGTTTGTGTTTACTACACTTCGGATTTTAATGTTCGTAACGCGTGATATGTTTTTGAAGAGACAGAAATAGAGCTGGACGATATGGAGAAAATCAAATATCAGTGTATTTTTGAACAAATACATTAATGTTGATATTGCGGCGATATTGTAGGGTTGACCTTTAGTGCTTTCACAAAATATTGACACAATGAGAGTTTTGATAAATAATCAGTAATATGGATATAATAACTAAGTGGGTAAAAGCAAAAAATAGAACGGCTACTCAGTTTGGTAAGTTCAGAAAATTTCACTTTACTGTAGGGTTGGGCACGGTTTGGATTTTAACAATTCTGATTCCAATTCCGATTCTTCCTTTCCATTCCGCTTCTTATCGATTCTCGATTCCGATTCTTTGAGGAGTGAAGTTGAAATGGGTCACATGCCCTTTTCACAAATAAGAGTAAAGTTTTATTTTGATTCAATGGTGGGTTGCAGTTTTACCGGGCTTCTTCAACGTAAAATAAAGCCACACTAGAGCGCCTCTTACTGTGCTCCATGGCTGCAACACAACAAGCGCCTGGCCGCTTCGGAAACCAAAACTTGCGCATGTTAAATTTGGAACCCATGATCAGATATAAAAACCAAATCCTCCAAATGATTCCAATAAAGAAACGATTCTACTGGAATCGTAATTTTTGAAACAATTAAAAGTAGGAATCAGTTCTCGATGCCCAACCCTATAGACATATATGCCCAACCCTACTTTACTGTAATGCAGCCTTTGAAATGAGGAGAAAAAAAACCAACACTTGTCATGTCACGATATTAGGATATCCAAAATGTAAGACGATATCTAGCCTCATAATATTGATATATTTCCCAGCCCTAGACAAAAACAAACAAAAAAGTCCAGGCGAAAGCTCTGATCAAAAATGTAGTGGAGGCTCAACTCACCTGACCTCAGGCCTGATCTATATGACAAAAAAATACCAATGTTGATTTGTTAAACTTCACAGTTAATGCTTTTTACTCAACTGTCTTGTGGTCAACGAGTCCCTTGTGCCTTGTGGACGCATCATGTCTGAACATACTGTATTGTGTAACGCTGCAGCAGCAGCAGCTGTCAACTTACTGAGTTTTCCCTGGCGGATGTCCAGGCGCGTAGCTCCATCCACTATGAACTGAGGGGACGGACATATCTCCTGGAAACAGCAGGGAGTAGGAAGGTTGACCAACAGGAAGAGGAGATGCAAGAGGAAACGAAAGAGAAGAAATGAGAGAGAGGATCGAGAGGAAAACAGTCAAACTATGATAAATAAAACGTGTCTGAACAGCACCATCAAAGGGAGCAGCAGCTAATTGAGATCAGCTATCAGAGCAATGTGGCATAAACTTGGCAAAACATCGGGTTTATCTTCAAACAACTTGTTTGAAGGAGTACTCAGGACATGTGCCAGACTGCCAGTAGGCTACATTCATTTAAAATTAAACATTGCAGTTGGTGCTAAGTGGAGCGTCTGTCACAAGGTGATTGGTTATGTCGGTGGCTTTGATTCTTAATTTCCAACGAAGCAGATCGGGGTTCCGTGTCAGTTAAACTTTTTACCTCCAATCCTATCTGTATTTGTGAGAAGTGGCGCTGTCCTGAGTTGAAAGATAGCCTACTTCACGGCTTTATTATCGAGTTAATAGGCGTGTGTGTTAGAGGATGGATACCCGAACCGTGCCCGTCGGGACCCAATGGTACCCGACGGCCGGGCCGGGTTCGGACAGATATTTAGAAATGATGTTCGGGTCAGGCTCGGTCACATCAGCACGATAAGGCATTGCACATTTTAAATTTAAAAAAGCTCTAGTGTGTGTTCGTGTCGGCCGCTGTCTATTTCCTAAGGTGTGCCCGTAAGCAACCTTGGAGGAAAACATAAATCGGCGCGTATGACTCAGGATTATGTTAAACTTTATAGGAGCGGGGGGGGTCTATAGGTCTGTTCTCTATGAATTCATCATCAAAATAAGTAATCCATAACTAATCTTTATGACATTTGATCAGGAGTTACTCATTAACTAATGGCTCACTAGCAGTCAGTTCCTCATTGTGTCTACCTTATCGTAAAGTGCTGCTGAGGAGTTTGTTTTGGGGAAAGTAAAAGAAATAAATTCAGTATACAGTTCTGCAATACATGCAACCTTTGTGAAGCTTTGTGAAGAATTTTTGTTGGGACTGTGTGTGTCAGAGACAGTGGTGGAAGAAGTATTCCGATCCTTTACTCAAGTAAAAGTACTAATACCACACTGTAAAAGTACTCCACTACAGGTTAAAGTCCTGCATTCAAAACCTTACTTAAAAGTGCTCTAAGCAACTTTGGGTGACGTTACTTCTTGTTGACATTCAAAGTATTGTCAAACAAAATGGAGGCTAGCTTGCCCCACCCTCTTCCTCATCCTGTCCCCTCCCTCTCCCTTCCGCGCACTAACCCCCCCAACCCCCTCCCCCAAATCCTTCTTGTCGGTTATTGGCTGGAACGCTAGAACGCTGTTTGTTATGTTTCGTGGTGCAGGTTGGCGCAGTTTGTTTTTTACTTAGATCCATTCCCACCACTGGTCAGAGACACTGTTAGGTTGCATTAGACTGTGCTGTAAAGCATTCTTGTTGTTTTGTTTACCCCCAGTACATTAAGATACACAGCAAAACCTACTCATCGAACTTTCTACATTATATTGCACAGTCTGGATACTAATACTGTAAAACATTTTTGTTGGAGCCATAACAAGTCTATTGGTATTTCTTCATTTCATTGTAAAAACAAACAAGATGATTTGTATTTACTTTATTTTTTTTATTTCATTTCTAAATTGTTAAATTAAATTTTGGACTTTAAATCTGGAGAATTAACTTTAAATAATTACTAGGGTTAGGGTTAATACGGCAACTTCAGCTCCTCCTCCTAATTAGGTCACCTTTGCAGGTATAAGGAGGTGCTGGGTGACAGCTTGGGGAGTTCTTTTGTTGAGTAAGAGAGGTGGACAGAAAACAGCTTAGTGACCGTAGCGCATTGGCGATTTTAGACCCTTTTTAGGGGGGCTCAAAAGTTTAACACTTTTGCAAGGCACTGTATCCGTGACACATTCTCATTAGGGGCTAATGGCCCCCCTAAAAGTCTGATCCTAGAATCGCCTCTGCCGTAGCGTACACAGTGTGATCATTTAGTAGTAAACCTTTAAGTTTCTGTTGAAAGTCAACCACGGACAATTTTCTTTTTTTGACGTAATAAATCTTGCATTATTTGAACGAAACGTAAGGATCTCCACGAGTGCTTATTTACCATACAAGTCACAATCCTCCTCAAAAAGGCAACTAAGGAAAATAAAATGAGTGAAGGAGTCGCCACAACAATTTCACTGCTCTTACCAGAATAAACAATAACAGTGGATAGTTCAGTGGCCTAAAAGCTGCCAAAACTGCCAATTGCCTTCTACAATGCACCACGTGTAACCTTAATGACTTTCATTGTGCCACCACTACAGAGAGGAGTAGCTTTTATCTCATGTAGAGATGCCTGTTTGATATGTCACATATTTACTCAACAAAGGTCCCGTGTACTTACACCACCGGGTTTTATCTTATCCAGGCTGTTAGAAGACAATATACATGTAAGCCTACCGACTCAAGTACTGTAGGCTACTGCTTATAGAAGTAACCTAGTAAGTATCATGAAAGGGAAATACTCAGTAAAGTACAAATACCGCGAAATGATGCTTTATGTACAGTACTTGAGTTAATGTACTAAGTTACTTTCCACCACGGGCTAACTGTACTTAGTGGTAAGAAGTATTCAGCTCCTTTACTTAAGTAAAGCTAGAAATACTCCAAGTAAAATTCCTGCATTCAAAATGTCACTTAAGTAAAAGTACAGACATATTATCAGGGATATTAAATTAGAAGTACTCATTTTATGCATAGTGGCTCCTTTCAATGTGTTTTATTATTATTTTTATTATTATAGAATATTTTATTATTCTGTTTTTATCTCTAACGAATACACGTAAGAGCATTTTAATTTGGTTATTCTTCAATATAGAGACAATTTTAGATACTTTGTACACTACTGGGTGGCACCTAGCCTACTGTGCAGTCATATCATATAAATGCTGTTTCAATATCAATGCATCAGCATGTCTATCAGTTGCATGCAAATAAGTAGGTCTAGGTAGTGGCAATGTACCTGTAGGCTACATTTTGTTACCTACAACTTTTAGTCTACTTTTAATGCACCACAGCCGAGGATTTAGTTTACATCTTTTCTTTACCGTTGGTCGTTTCCACTTGACCCCGGACTGCATCTCCAGCTCTCCCAGAGGGAAGTGATAGTCCACGAAGAGTCCGTCCCGGCCGGTCGTGTGGACGACCCCACTCTCCGCAGGCTTGCCCCGGGTCATGAGGTCCGCCAGCCAGCGGCGGGACTGAGAGCCGAACAGCTCGTCGGAGCAGACCGAGTCCACATCGTCCTCCGGCGGAGGGAGGGAGACATCAGACGAAACACTCTGCGACGTTCTCCTGTCAGACATCTGTTACGTGCTCTACTCAACACTCTGAACTGAGTGAGCTTCCGACTTCTAAATTTTATTTAAGAAGACAACAAATCCACAGACCCGCGACCCGTTACCGGATAAGCGGAAGAAGATGGATGGTCAAATCCACTGACGCCACGCCCTGTAGGGAAGCTACACGGGGCAGGTAGAGGCTCACCTGCACGAAAGGTGTGGGTGGTGCTGCTAAGTTCACTAAGTCCGTGTCAGACAGTCACTCCCACATTTTGTTCAGGGGTCTTCAACGTTTTTTAGGCCAAGGACCCATTAGCTGAAAGAAAGACGGAGCAGGGACCCACCCGCTACATATTTTATCAAATTGAGTTGCATTTTAAACCTAAATGCCTAAAGCCTTTATACAGACCCTTTTTATGGTGCACTAACTATAATAAATAATAATTATTGACATATTCATAGATATTTATACATTACTGCATGTGTGAATGTTAAACATGCATGTTGCACAGGGAACCTTTGAAGCTTAACTGTATCTGTGGATACCAGCTACCTTAGTGGCTACATTAACTACAGACTAGTAAGCTTGTCATTACTATTGTGTAAATTAAATTCATAATTTAATTAATTAAATGAAATACGTTGGCCGTATGTTTATGTATATTTTCAGACATATTTGAAGTTTTGAAAACAAAAACAAAAAAATAAAATGATTGAACACTTACATACTGTTTTTGTTGGAACAATGCAATTTGTTTTCTAACAAACCCAAGGTTAATTTGCTTGCTGTACTAGCCTCACCATTATAGTTGACATTACAAAAACAATTATTTTACAATGTGACTTCAATCTAAACAATACATTACTATGTTAATTGCTGGTAAAATATTGTTTCAGTAGTAATTCACAGTGTTTCACATAAATATAAAATCTACCATTCTTTTGGTGTTCTCCATTTGAAAACTCAGGAAAGTGATGATATGTAGAGTATATCTGCTGCTGTTTAATAAGTAATGAAACCTATTATGTATAGCTTACGTTCCTTTCTACCTCAGTTTGTTAGTTATCTCTGATAGACAAATACATGAAAGCAGCAAAATGTCAGCACCTATTCTGCTTGTTTGTTGAGGAAACCTTTTGAGAGAACACCAAACAGTATGTAAGTATTTTACACACACATGAAACCTGTGTAAGGTAATGAAGCCCAACTGAAGTGAAGCCAATATATTTAATTTTGCACAAATTAACCACAACTGTTCACAGAGAACACAAAACCGACACAGCTGTAGAACACTAAAGGAAAAGAGAAAGCGATTTTTTTGTCTCATTTTAAAGCTTTTTTTTTTTTCTTTTCATATTAGCACGTCGCTAATGAAGATTGTGAGTGTGTACAAGGTGAGCTATCATGCATGGTAACATGAATTACTTTGCTGCTCTGCCCCTAATAAAATAAATACAGAAATAAGTGTTCACTTCTTACGGCCAACACCACCCACCCCCTCTGGTGCATATTTTAAATAATTAGTCATGGTCACCATAACTTTTGAGAGTGAAGTTGTGAGAGGGCTGATGACTGCATCTAAAGTGGAAAAAACAAACACCACGTTAGATTATTGTCAAAAATGCTGTACCTAGATTTGCACTAAGCTGTACCAATTGATAAAGTAGGACAACATTTAGATTCACAGCACAAAAAAATAGAAAAAATAAAAATAAAAAATGACAGGGCACCCAAGAGGATAACCAAGAACAAAAGCATATATATTATTAATACAATCTGCTATTCATTGTCATTTTTAGTTATACACTTTGTCCTTTCGAATTAAAAGACATAACTTATGTTGAAGTTACATTATTGATATTATTACAGTTTGGGGCTACTTGGTGAAATTATGGACATATGGATGAGCACAGACTGAATTATCACAAGTAAGAGGGAGTCATGAGAGAGCACACTATGGCGGATAAGTGGGGGGGTTTTGTAACCTGCAGTAAGCTTGAATAACCTCTTTTGGTATTTAGCCTTTGTCTCGTCTTTTTCAGCTCATTTCTTTTATAGGCTTATGGGAAATGTTTCCATAACGGTGGTGCAGTTTTAGTTTGCTTTTTTTTGTTTTTTGTTTACTCTGCCCTACATTATCTTGTCGCCCCAAAAATAAAAAATAAAATAAAAAAAAACACTGAACTTTCCCACCGCTACTAAAATGTTGATCACCACATCGCAAAGTTAAACAAGTACAGCTACTACCCAACACTGCAATAAAAGTTAGATATAGCTTGGTGACAAATTTTAAGATGTAGTTATAGTCATTGCAAGGTTTTTGACAAGAAGGCGATAAGAAGCCTTAAGTGCCATTAACAAGCGCAGATTTCACAAGTTTAAGAGGGCAATTATTCATGAGTAATGTATGTTAAAAAGAGGAAATGTTCCACTCAAATTAAATAGTATTTGTAATAACTCCGACAACAACAGATCTTGTCACGTATTTGCTTCTTTATTTTTTTGTCTCCCTAAAGGTGCAATAGAGCACAGTGTAACAGGCATATGGATAAGAAGTTATATTTGTGTCTTCTTTTTTTTTTTTATTTGCATTACAGCTAGAGAGTAAAACGCCATACAGACAGACCTGATATAAAGAAAATAAATGGCAGATATTCAGATAGGGTGTATATTTCACATGCTTTAGATGTTATAATTAAAAAAAGTTATTCATTACTGAGAGATATGATGAAAGGTCACAGTCACAACCAACCCATGAGCTGAACCTATGATAAGCGCATCGAGTCTCACAGGGATGCCAACTTAGCCACCTCAATCACTTTTATTCAAAGACTGTCACCATTTCTGTAATTACATTTAGTTGAGAACTGCTTAAGATTTTGATTCCATCCTTATGTAGTTTTATATCTGGTATTCTTTATAATCATTTCTACCTCATTGCTACATATTGTACATGTAGTACTTATGTACTTTAAAAAGTTAAAACAAAAAATAAATGAAGAAAAGAAATAAAAGTTGGCCCCTTGAAACAAAGCAGTGTACCTCACAAAGACTGTCAGAACACGGACCCTTATACCCTTTAAATCAAGACACCCCCCCTGTAGGATGGTTTAACACGTTTAACTAGTTTTTTACACCCTTCAAATCAAGACACAGGCAGGGCTCCCCAGGGAAACTAAAACTGTTTCAGGGGAGGACCAGTGAATGGAAGTGAACAGTTATTACATTAGTTATTACATAAGTTATCAACAAAAGATCTTATAGAATAGCCTACAACAGGGGTCTCAAAAAAACTACTATAAAACTATAAACAAAATATGGTTAAGTCTTAAAATAATAACTATTGCTCTTAAACAAGTGGCTCCTACAGTACTGTTTCTCCCCATTTTTTCCCAGAGTCAGAAACTAAAAAATGTCTGAGGACAGACCTTTTTTAATGTATTTGGTCTAAAGTTACATCAAACTATTATATATAGGAGCAAGTATTGTGTATGTGACCCCACATAACATAATTTAGTTAGGTGGGGCACATTTTCCCAAGCTTTGTCTGAGGGGTGACCCACTGTCAGAGTTTGAAAACAACTATAACTAGTTTTTTAATACCATTCAAATCAAGATACCACCCCACTAGACTGGTTTAACCCCAACACCCTGTGGATTATCATAGTAGGGAGGGTGGGGGTCCCAAAAACTTTGCACTGATGTTTCCAACTTCCCCCTTTATCACATTAATTATAATACAACCACAATTACTTGGTGCGGCCGATTTGTCAATCAGTACCCTAGCTGTCAATCAAAATCAGCGGATCAGAACTATAAACAAAATATGGTTAAGTCTTAAAGTAATAACTATTGTTCTTAAACAATAATTGGCTCCTACAGTACTGTTTCTCCCCATTTTCTTTCCCCAGAGTCAGAAACTAAAAAAAAAGGACAGACCTTTTTTATGTATTTGGTCTAAAGTTACATCAAACAACATTATTATTAGGCTATAATAGAGCAGATGGTTGAAAACTAATGCTAGGACTCCCAAAAACTTTGCACTGATGTTGCTTTGTCTGAGGGGTGACCCACTGTCAGAGTTTGAAAACAACTAGTATAACTAGTTTTTTTAATACCATTCAAATCAAGATACCATTCCACTAGACTGGTTTAACCCCAACACCCTGTGGATTACATCACAGCAGGGAGGGCGGGGAATTTTGGTTTCGCTAACAAAAATTTTGGTTTCCGCATCCGGTTTCAGGCCGCCATTTTAAGTGCATTATATTACTACTTATACCTTTTGTTACAAGTTACTTTGCAGATTCAGATAAATACACAATATAACCAAAAAAATAAATCATGCAGAAGCATTACAGTGATTAACACATTCATGCATCAATAATTAGAATCCAGATATATAATATATAATATTCTGAAATGGGCCATCCTGCACAAAGAGTACTTTTACTTTTGGAACTTTATATTTTGATGCTGATACTTTTGCATTTTAACATTAAAGATTATTTATTTTTGGGGGGCATTTTCTGCCTATACTTTGACAGGACAGCTGAAGACATGAAGGGGTAGAGAAAGGGGGGGAATGACATGCAGCAAAGGGCCGCAGGTCGGCGCCGAACCCGGGTCTGCTGCATCGAGGAGTAAACCTCTATATATGGGCGCCCGCTCTACCAACTGAGCACTGGGCACACAGATTTAGGCCCTGTTCATGCCATGTTTCTACAGTAGCCCAGAATGGACAAATCAAACACTGGATCTAGAGGGTCTTTAGGCTTGTTTTACGTTCCCTGAAGGCCACCATAGGTTCTCACTCAACCTCACTGAGATATACCACTTAATCCAACACACTGCTTTAAGTAAAACTTTAAATGTAGGATTTGTACTTTGAGTATTTTACAGTGGCTACTTTTATTTTAGAACAAGATCTAAGTAATTCTTCCACCATCTGACCTTCTAACCAGGGGTTACTAAAAGCCTTTTGTCTAAAGGACCTTAACATCAAACATTTTTTATTTCAAGGATCAATGGCCACTTTCTGAGAATTTAAGCAATAGTTCAACACCTAACTTAAAGTCTAAGCAGCGGCTTTAAGCCTGGTGCCCTGATTCATGTCATGTCATGTCTTTTCTGGGAAAAGCTGGCAAACACTTCCACTGAAAGGAGTTAACGTGATGAAGCAACAGATGCCAAGGATTTAAGAATGTCTAAAGAGCAGCAAACACAGACACAGGCTGTAAATGATAAATTACTTTTATTGAGAAAAGAGTGATTATGAATACAAATGACCTGGTTGAATCTGCCGTGCTTAATGTGTGTGTGTGGATATATGTGTGTGTGTGTGTGTGTGTGTGTGTGTGTGTGTGTGTGTGTGTGTGTGTGTGTGTTTGCATCACTGAGATGTGGCCATGATGCTGGATACACCTGAGAAAAGACAAAACAGTGAGAGATGAAAACAGAGAAAGAATATCAACACTTACCTTCTAGTCACTCGTCAACATAGAAACAAACAGCTCAATGTCAATTTTGAGACATGTCGATTCATCCTTCTCATCTGTATGAAATATGACTGGATTAAATCCAGGTGAGTATTATCTCCATTGCAATGCAGATTTTCCCTGCAATGTACTCGTACTACTGTGAACTTTTGCACATGCCTAGCAAATTTAGCAATTCCCTGCACAAACTGTACAGTTTGTATATTTTAAAAACAGATATATTGTAAATATATTCTATAGTATTTTTTCACATTTTTTATGTAGATTTTTCTTTTCTGTAATTGGGTTTCTTGACTTTTGCAGACAGTAATTGCTTTTTTTCTTACTGTGTTTATAGTTGTGCACCAAAACACAAATGTAAAATGCCAAAGATATTCATTTTGGAATGACATGAAATAAGGGTGCTCCGATCAGGATTTGTGGGGCCGATCACCGATTGCTGTGAGCGGTGTCGACCGATGCCGATCACCGGGTCTATTTGAAACCTATTTATCACGTCATATATTCATCATATATTAATTTTAATATTCTTAACAACAATGCATAAGTATTAAAATGAACAGAAGACAATGTATTGTGAATTGTCAACGGTTTACTTTTATTGACAGGAAACGTTCAACATTCCACTTCCTCTGTTAGAAACACACCTTAAACAGCTTAGAGTTTAACATATAGCTAAAGCCTTATTCGGAATAAATTACAAAAAAACTGTCAGTGTGTTCTTCAGTGTGTCTTTAGTGTGTTCTGAGCAGGGTGGGGCCACTTACATTTTTTACCAGCCACTTTTTCCAGAATTCAAATTTATAAAAGAGAGTGCACTATCATATTTTGAATTGCTTTATTAAATTATGTTTTATTATTAATACATATTTTATTAATATAATGTATTTATTATGTGTCAGTAGTTTGTTGATCTTTTCATTGCAAGTTAATTTCCTATCCTGGCCTGGGACACACATTCATACGGTTTGATAAAGGACTTATTGGACTTTAACTTATCATTGATCTTACAATAACGAGTGTAGCTCATGGATGTATTAAGTGTAGCTGTCCTCAATTTAGGTCATCCTGTACGTCTCATCTCCGGTTTTTCCTGCATCCAGTGTGTGTGTGTGTGTGTGTGTGTGTGTGTGTGTGTGTGTGTGTGTGTGTGTGTCGTCAGTCGCGGGGTAGAACTGAGCAGCCGAGAACCAACAGGATTAAAACGGCAGCAGCTTTCAAGCGACTTAAACATCGTTACAGTCTACATTGACGTTAAAATGTAAACAGGTTGGCAGGACGGTCTGAAATGTTTTGCACGGTCTTTCGCTGTACGTTTTGTCAATGCGCCACTTGTTTGATAAGTATCCTTCCCTTTTCCTTTACTTTGCCCTCAACAGCTTGTACATCCATAGCTACTGCTGACTCCGCGGCGGGCCTCTTAACACCGGGGATATGTCGCCACATTTTTTAACAGATAATTTTCCTTTCGTCTGTACCTCAGCTCAGCTAGCTAGATAGCTAGTTACACGGCGTCCCGGACTAGCGCTGAAAACTAGCTACTCGACTATGCGTGGTCAAAGCCCCGGCTGTGAACGGTTTCATTTCCTGTAAGTTCTTCACAATAAAAGTCCTCCGTTATTTTGGTATTTGAATGTTTTTATTATGAAGCAGCAAAATCCGGAAATGTTAGGGATTCATTAGCAGTAACGTAACGCGATTCCTATAAGCATTGTGCATTGTTACTTAGCAACAGCATTCTTTGACAAAAACTGTCCAATCCATTACAAGGATACAAGGCTAATTTCCCACCCTGGTTCGAGGCACTTTTTTTTTGACCAACTCGGGGAGACTGATCAGTCCAACTGCTTTTTCTGCCAACGGTCGGCCGTCTGGTTGGTGTGTAACTTAGCTGCGTATAGAACATTTTCTCACGAGTAGTGCGTCATCTGATTGGCCTATCTGATCAGCCTTTATGGAGACCACCGATCAAACTATTTAAAGCCTTTATCGGCCGATAACGATCAATTCCCGATCAATTGGAGCACCCTTAACATGAAACCTCAGGTTTGAAAATCTAGATTCAGAGAAAACTATACAGAAACTGACAAAAATATGCTTAAAACTTTATGCAGGGCAAGCCATGTCTGTAATATGTTGTTCATTCACCTTTCAATCAGCATATAATAACTTGTGAAACTTGTCTGACGGCAAAATAAAGCTGTGGAAATATCTGAAATCTAGCGTACACTTAAACTGATATGGATTTTCTTATGTAAAATACATTAAGCTGCTGCCCCCGTCCACAGCAGTGCATAGCTTATCTTCCCTGTCGGTACTCCTCTCTGCTCCTCCAAACTGCCGTCTACTGCAGCTAACACGCTGACTATGGAGAAGTGGCTCATACAGCCACACTTCAAAAGATCCCAACTACCCCTTAAATGCAGAAGAAGACTAGAAGTGCAGTCAACGTTAAGCAAAAAAAAAAACCCTGTGTGCAAAATCATGCAACTGAGGTCAGTTCATGAACTGACGGGAAATATTGCAACTTGCAGCATTAACAATCAGACACGAGGAGTCAGAAACCCAAAAGCACACGACAAGTTCAACTAGTCATGTTAATTTCCTGATGCAGTGCAGTGTTACGTGTTACATACTGTACGTTAGAACTGGTTGACCTAAAGAGCCGGCACAAGGCCACTTGATACATGCTGAAGTTTGTGTCACCTAATTTGATTCAATTTCAAGTGGATTATCCTCATTTATCTTTTATCTGAGCGGCAGCACTCACTCTCAAAGTCGATCTTCTCCACGATGTTCTTGGGCTTGACGCTCTCCTCCTGGTTGAAGATGAAGATTTGTCCTTCCTCGTTCTCCGTCCAGCCGTACTTGTTCATCCACACCTTCACCTGCGTGTCTGGACAAACAGAGGGAGACAATGGGCTTGATGCTGGAAAGTTCAGTCAGGTTTGTCACCGCGTCACTGTATTGCCTAAAGATGGGCCGCAGGCCTGTACATTTCCAGACTTCTTACCCAGCGGGTCTCCCAGCATCTCAGCCAGTAACCGGTGCTCGATGGTCTGGTAGGTGATGCCCACTACATGGCAGATGACTGAAGAGGAAGATGATTTAAACGACAGACAATAGTGATCACGTTTAAACAATCGTTCCAGTATGGCTACGCCCGTTTCCTGTTGTTTTTTCACAGACTGGTTATATTTACAGAAAAGAACTTAACGTCCACCGTGGTGAGTCAGAAGATGATACTCACACTTGCGTACAGAATCCTCAAAACCAGTAATGCCGTCGATGAGCTCTCTGTTCTCCTCAAGACTCGTCTGTCAGGAAGACAAGGAAGAGGACATGATGAAATGACACCAAGAGAACAAAGTCTTTCGCAAGTTTGGAAAAGAGGACGAGAACAAAAAGTTCTCAGAAGAAGGACAGAAATGTCACGAGAAAGGTATTTAATGATGGATTAGTCAGTAATGACTGTGTGTGTGTGTGTCGTACCCAGAAGCTCTGGAAGTGGCACGTCTCCAGCAGGTTCCCCAGGTAGAGGATCTGTCTGATGGGACGCTCCTCTTGCTGCGACACTGTAGTCAAGGAAACGCACCACGACCCAAAGACAGAGCCTGCCTAACCCCCCCCCCCCCCCCGCCCTCCCCCTTGTCCATCCATCCTGGACCCATTTTTACACACTTCTTCTATACAAATACACTGGTAACAATGTTGTACTTGCATACCTTTTATCACATGTACTACAAATATTATTTCACCAAAACCTGTCATGTCTACATATTCGGGCTGCTTGATTATGGAAAAAAATAAAATAAAATCATAATCACGATTATTTTTGCCTCGTGACTTTTGGAAAAGTGGTTGCATTTATTTATTTATTTTTTTTAAAAACGTGAAATCAACGGTGAAAACACCATGAACTCTGAAATTTCCCTTAATACTTTTCCTGTTTGAACTTTTTGAATTCCCCTTCAGAACACAAGACAAAAAAAAAAAAAAAAAATGCAATGTGCAAAATAATTGTTTTTCTCGACGACATTGTTTTTGTGATCGGTAGGAGCTGAAATCGTAATTAAAATTCGATCAATTGCACAGCCCTACTACACATAGGGATAAACATTTCCATTTTGCCCACTGGGGTTCCACTGACAGCACATAAAGTTAACACACTGTTTTTTCTACTTGTAACATTCCTTAATTATATCTTTAGAAAATGCAGATACAATCCTAAAGTAGGAGACTCAATGTGCTTAAATACATTAAGATCAATGTCTACCAAACACCCCCCGTTCTCTGCGATCATCAGTTCTGTGTCAACTCGCACTTCACTTTGACTTCGCAGCTCGACGATAACGGTCTGCGTCGTACAGTACAGACTGCCAGGGAGGCCATAAAATGTGCACATATTAGTAAACGGGAGCTACAAAGGCTTCAACAGTCAGATGACGTGAGACAGGTGACACAGCACCAAAAGGATACGTGTGTTTGGTCGATCATACACTTGCAGAGAGTGAAGTCTGTGTGTGGCAGGTTGGTCAGAGCCTTCAGCAGAATCTGGGAGGTCACCGGAGTCTGGAAGTAGGCTGGGTTGAACTGGTACCTGCAGAGGTAAAGATGTATTCACAATCACTTGACATATTTTGTGAAGCACTTTATTTTTCCGGTCTTAGGTGGACATGTAAAATTGATCTTGTTAAATGTTACAATCTTTTTTTCTTTTTTTTTAAATCCATGCTTTTGTCAACAAGAATCACTACAAACTGACAGAAGAAACTAAAAACAGGAGAAACCAGCTAACAACTTCATTGTTAATACAACTAAAACACATTCACACAAGGAAAAGCAACCAACAAAGTAAGTAGAAAACTAATTATCCCCCCTGCCGACAGGACTCCCCCCACCACGTTGGCTCCCTTGACAGTCCACACAAAGGGACTCCAGATAATTCTCAAAGTGACGGGCTGATCAAGGCTGCGTCTCATTTCTCTGTCTTACCCCTTCCCCTTAGTTTTGCACGTTCACGTGAGAATAAGGGCTATCCCAATTCTCATTTCGATCGCGGGGTAGGGCTAAGGGGAAGGGGGTAGATACCCCTCAGTTTTAAGCAAAGTCGCGAGCTTACTTGAAAGCAAGGGGTACCCAGAATACACTGCGCAGCCGGCAACAATGGCGACCAGAGAGACCCACAAATGTAAGTATTTTCGGCTTAAAGAATTGATTTAAAAATTACGAAAGTCTTGTTTTGTGCTCTACACAGTCCTGTACATACAGTGAGGAAAATAAGTATTTGAACACCCTGCTATTTTACCAAGTTCTCCCACTTAGAAATCATGGAGGGGTCTGAAATTGTCATCGTAGGTGCATGTCCACTGTGAGAGACATAATCTAAAAAATAAAATCCAGAAATCACAATGTATGATTTTTTAACTATTTATTTGTATGATACAGCTGCAAATAAGTATTTGAACACCTGAGAAAATCAATGTTAATATTTGGTACAGTAGCCTTTGTTTGCAATTACAGAGGTCAAACGTTTCCTGTAGTTTTTCACCAGGTTTGCACACACTGCAGGAGGGATTTTGGCCCACTCCTCCACACAGATCTTCTCTAGATCAGTCAGGTTTCTGGGCTGTCGCTGAGAAACACGGAGTTTGAGCTCCCTCCAAAGATTCTCTATTGGGTTTAGGTCTGGAGACTGGCTAGGCCACGCCAGAACCTTGATATGCTTCTTACAGAGCCACTCCTTGGTTATCCTGGCTGTGTGCTTCGGGTCATTGTCATGTTGGAAGACCCAGCCTCGACCCATCTTCAATGCTCTAACTGAGGGAAGGAGGTTGTTCCCCAAAATCTCGCAATACATGGCCCCGGTCATCCTCTCCTTAATACAGTGCAGTCGTCCTGTCCCATGTGCAGAAAAACACCCCCAAAGCATGATGCTACCACCCCCATGCTTCACAGTAGGGATGGTGTTCTTGGGATGGTACTCATCATTCTTCTTCCTCCAAACACAGTTAGTGGAATTATGACCAAAAAGTTCTATTTTGGTCTCATCTGACCACATGACTTTCTCCCATGACTCCTCTGGATCACCCAAATGGTCATTGGCAAACTTAAGACGGGCCTTGACATGTGCTGGTTTAAGCAGGGGAACCTTCCGTGCCATGAATGATTTCAAACCATGACGTCTTAGTGTATTACCAACAGTAACCTTGGAAACGGTGGTCCCAGCTCTTTTCAGGTCATTGACCAGCTCCTCCCGTGTAGTTCTGGGCTGATTTCTCACCTTTCTTAGGATCATTGAGACCCCACGAGGTGAGATCTTGCATGGAGCCCCAGTCCGAGGGAGATTGACAGTCATGTTTAGCTTCTTCCATTTTCTAATGATTGCTCCAACAGTGGACCTTTTTTCACCAAGCTGCTTGGCAATTTCCCCGTAGCCCTTTCCAGCCTTGTGGAGGTGTACAATTTTGTCTCTAGTGTCTTTGGACAGCTCTTTGGTCTTGGCCATGTTAGTAGTTGGATTCTTACTGATTGTATGGGGTGGACAGGTGTCTTTATGCAGCTAACGACCTCAAACAGGTGCATCTAATTTAGGATAATAAATGGAGTGGAGGTGGACATTTTAAAGGCAGACTAACAGGTCTTTGAGGGTCAGAATTCTAGCTGATAGACAGGTGTTCAAATACTTATTTGCAGCTGTATCATACAAATAAATAGTTTAAAAAAATCATATATTGTGATTTCTGGATTTTTTTTTTTAGATTATGTCTCTCACAGTGGACATGCACCTACGATGACAATTTCAGACCCCTCCATGATTTCTAAGTGGGAGAACTTGCAAAATAGCAGGGTGTTCAAATACTTATTTTCCTCACTGTGTATATTTGCAACCATGTTCTTAATTGAAACGTTTTTAAAAATCGCTAGTTTGCTACCCTACATTGCTGATTTGCACAACAGTCCCGCATTTCTCGGCCTTGAATGAACTCCATGCACGTCTACAGTGTTAACTAAACTCCATTAGCAGCGAATTTCGTTTGATATCAGTGCATAACACTACTTGCTTTGGAGACATCGATACGTGCTTTACATATACCGTCCTGTATCACACACAGGGACGCCGGAGGAAACCCGGCAGCTGATCCACTTTCTGGGCTGCGTTCATGTTGTAGCCATTCATTATTGTATTGGTATTGTATTATTGTAATCACGAGTAATTAATTCCTGTTCATGCACCTGTACATTGTTGTTGGTTATGATACAGGACACTAATGAGAGAAATGAGGTATGGAGGGAAAGGTTACTGGCCAAAAGGCATCAGACGGGGGTCTGGAATTTCAGAATAGCTGTAGTTTTTTTGTGGTCTTGTGTGTCTTTTTTTTTAGTTTTATACATTTGAGTGCCTTTTTTATGTGTGTGACATGTAAGTTATGGTTCTAATAGTTGTAATAATGTTATGTTTACTTTATTTGGCAATAAAGACAGCTTTTTGTTAACAAAGAAAGTGTTAACTGAAACAGATATACCAACCAAGTGGTGTCTCATTTCATAGGGGTATGTTTTCACCCCTACCCCTTACCGAGGGACAAGGGCTAGGGGTAAGACGAAGGGGTAGGACAGAGAAATGGGATTCAGCCTAAACAAACTGTCCTGTGTCAGCTAACATCATTTGCCTGTATTTGAACGGCGGCTGATGGAACTTACAGCTTCAGGACAGCCAGGTTGGCCTCCAGGTCGTAAGCGTTTTCTTTAGCTTGCGTCTCCACGTAGCGCTCCAACGTAGGAAGGTTTTCTGGGTTGTACCTGTGGGGAGAAACCAGACCTTTACCTATTAACCAAGTAGGGATGAATCAGTGTTTCTGTGCTGTGGATATACATATTCCAGACTGCAGGCCAGACATTAGCAGCACCTTTTAATTTAACGTATTTGGAATGACAAGAGTAATTAAGCAGCAGTCCTGAGAAACAAATGTTTGGCTTCATATCTTTGACAACAAGAATCAGCTTGTTTAAGCTAATGTCAGCTTCAAAGGGCAGCTTTCAAAAATATTTCGGGGTGAATGAATTATCTTCATCTAAAATTAGAAGATAACAAGTCTTTCATTTGTTTCTCTGACACCATGAAACGTTTAAAAACTTTTTTAGAGATACGTGGTTCTCACAGGACAGCGACGCTACAAACATATGATGATCTTATAGAGTATGATGCATTGCTGCAGATTAAACTACCCAACAGTATATAAAGGAGTTAAAATGAGCACAACCCTAAACATCTACAGCAGTAAAATGCAACATACACATTAATGCAGCAGGAATATTAATCCAGAAACATCAGATATAACAGGGAAACACTGACAGGGAACATTTTACTGCACAAAGAGTACTCTTACGGTTTACCTTTATGTACAATTTGACCTCTTCCACCACTGATTAAAATGGTTTAATAGGGAAATGTTGGCAGGTCACTCGAGCACAGCTAGCTAACGTTAGCTGCTGTTCAAATCTGCTTTTTCAGTAATAATGTAATTTTACTTTGATATATATAATGCAGTGTTCACATTGGCATCAGACCGGCAAAAGTAACAACTACAGAACTTTAAGAACCGCGCATCAAGCGCCTTTGAATGGGCTCACACTGACATCTCAACAAACGCTAGCTTAAAAACATTAGCCAACAGGCTAAGCTAGCCTTAGCTTGTCTCGCCAGGTTATCAGTTCGTTAAGAGCTTCATCCGTACCTGTCGATTCCTCGCAGGAGTTTACCCACGTTCGCCCTCATCTGCTCGAAAGACGTCGACATTTGGTCCAAACTTTTACAAACAACTTTAGAGGGAAAAACCGAATTAAATCCGCACGTGGGCCGCAGAGTAGAAAAGGTACCGGAGCGGAGGGAGAAAAGGGTCGGACCGGAAAGAGCGACGCACAGACGGAAAGACGCACCGGAAAGTACACACGACAGTTGTGGTCCTGACGGGACCGGGCACGAGGGGGCACTGCCCCACCAATATAGTCTAAGTGCTCCGCTAGCCAAAGTAGTAATTGTCTGTTTCTAAACATAAACAATTACCATTTCACCTAATGTAACATTTGCTGTTTTATTTTAGCTATTGATGTTATGAGCTTCAGTTAACATACCTGCGAACTAGTCGCTTTTCGGCGAAAATCGCCGTTTTGAATGGGAAAATGTCATCCACGTGAATCGTGTAGATCTGAAGAGTTTGAGGAGGAATGTGTCACCTTTTTCAGCACTTCTGAGTTTGCAGGTATGAGTTAAAATAGGAACTAGGAACACATTTAACACTTGGATTCAAAGCAGGCAGGCTAAGTTTTGGAGCAAAGTTTGGCAACCTAATGTTTGACATTATCATCAGCCAATTGGTACCCGCTGCTCCTCTACCTGTCCCTCCTGTCCCAGCAACTCTCGTGGTGCTTCTGTCAGAGACATGGATGGATTAGACCACTGAACGGGCCTACCGGGCAAAGGCCCGGGGGCCCAACGTGTCACAGGCCCACCTGGCCTTCATCTGCAAAATGTCACCCAAAACTACACAAAATGACCTCAAACAGCCCCAAAATGACCACAAAGAACAAAAATATAGAAAAAAGCATCACAAGCCTGTCACTTTTGCTCCTAGGAAAGATGGTGAAGCGTTTGCATATCTGTGCCGGGAGCGTGTCTATGTTCCCTGGGTCCTATGTTCCCCTGTTTGTATGAGACTGGGGAACATAGGACCCTTTTTTTGAAAAAGGGTCCTATGTTCCCTATGTTCCCCGGTCTGTTACTTTTTCCACCATTACTGCCAAATTCCATGGCTAACCCACACCTAACCCTACCGTAAAGATTGATAGATTGCAGGGAGCGTAGGACCCTTTTCCAGAAAAAAGGTCCTATGCTCCCCGGTCTGTATTGCTACAGGGGAACATAGGACCCTTTTTGGGAAAAACGGGGAACATAGGACCTTTTTTGGGAAAAACGGGGAACATAGGACCTTTTTTCTAAAAATCCCTATGTTCCCCGAGCGGGGAACATAGGGAAGGGATGACCCCTCTGTGGCCTGGGGCCCATTGTCTCATAATCAGCCTGTGGTCAGCAATGCAGAGAAATACCACAGTGGTGGAGAGAAAATGCTGCAACAAACAGCCACAGATGTACATGTCAACACCTGTGGCAGTGTGCCAGTTTAGCTGGTGATCATGTTAACTGGTGATATTTGCATGAAATCAGTGAATATTCAACAAGGCCCTGCCCTGCATTCTGCTCTGCCTCCGCCCCTCGAGTGCAAGAGGCTCACATTTTCACGAAGTGTTTGCAAGTGAGACAAAATAATGGATATCGCTGAAAACATCACCAGTTTATTTGTAATGCATGTCCGTTTGATCATTATCCACACAAATACAACACATACTGTATGAACGGAAAAAAATAAAACAAGACAACGCACTAGAGATCTAGCTGGGGTTCGAACCTTGGATGTCATGGACAAAGAAATTGATGGACCAGTTTCTACATCATCTATACCACTACACTACACACCACTGAAATGGTTTTGTGATGTCTATCTATATATTGGACTTTTAGTCTAAGTTAACAGGTTAACATATGAGAGAAATATACGACCATGTTAACTGGTGATATCACAATTTAACATGGGCAAATGCAAGCCTGGAAACAGTGAAGTAGGTTCATCTTTGCCTCACATACCAAAACCTAACTGATGTACAACAAACAGGCATGACCCCACTTAACACTTTATTCCGTTTTGGGAGTAAAAATGAAACGCGTCATTCATTTATCATTGTTATTGTGGGCCATCTCATACGAAGAATGTGTAGGCATATCTCAGCACAAACAGTCTCTTTCAACCTGTGCCACGAGTCAACTGATTATAGTTGTGTTTAATTTCATTAGACCCATATTAGGAATCTGAAACAGCAACATATCTGAATGTTATCAAACTCTCTCAGTACATCAACGTTTTGTAATCATATACCATAATGACCATTTTGTGTCGTCAAAGTAGGCCAACAAATTATGTGCGAGATAAATAAAAGTCAAACTCTGAGAAAATAAGCTTCATTCATTCTTCACTTCAAATCACTAGACTTTTGCTGCAACTCACTTCATAACTTAACCGAGACTAAGATAACACTAAGTCGCCCGAGAGAAAACGAGGATCAGCACTTTGCTGCAAAACATTCAATGGCCATATGGTCATAACAATAGTGTATCTATGGCTACCTTAAGACAAACATCGTGATTCTGGGTCGACACAGACATACTATGGGTCTAATGAAATTAAACACAACTATAATCAGTTGACTTGTGGCACAGGTTGAAAGAGATTGTGCTGAGATATGCTTTCACATTCTTCGTATGAGATGGCCCACAATAACAATGATAAATGATCACGTTTTGCGCATGACTGACGTGTTTCATTTTTACCCACAAAACGGAATAAAGTGTTAAGTGGGGTCATGCCTGTTTGTTGTACATCAGTTAGGTTTTGGTATGTGAGGCAAAGATGAACCTACTTCATCTTCTTGATGTTTTCAGCGATATCCATTATTTTGTCTCACTTGCAAACACTTCATGAAAATGTGAGCCTCTTGCACTCGAGGGGCGGAGGCAGAGCAG
This sequence comes from Sander lucioperca, assembly GCF_008315115.2. Lineage (NCBI taxonomy): Eukaryota > Metazoa > Chordata > Actinopteri > Perciformes > Percidae > Sander > Sander lucioperca. The sequence goes on from NC_050177.1 coordinate 874,695, forward strand.
AATGCAGGGCAGGGCCTTGTTGAATATTCACTGATTTCATGCAAATATCACCAGTTAACATGATCACCAGCTAAACTGGCACACCGGCATGGAGGCATACATTTTGACATTTTGATAGACAGTATATAAGAATGGACCAACAGATCCCGTTGCTCTGGACGGAGACCAGTGAAGGCCTTTAGAAGCACTTTTCCGGTGAGCGCCGAGCGTTACTGAGCAGCCTCAAACTGAGAGAGACGACGTAAATGTGCCGTGAGCAACGTGTCTGAAAGTTGTTAAGTCTTCTGGTAGCTGTGCCAAGAGAAATCTCAATCATTCCCAATCTTGCAGAGACGGAGAGCGTAGGTATATGTAAGGAGATAACATAGGCACAGGCTAATTATTGCTAACTAAAATGCTAGTTAACATTAGTAATTAAACTTAAACAGCTAATGTAAGTCGAAACTGCCTGCGAGCTTCTCCTGTACTATATGGTAATTTGTCTACTATGCGACAGTAAGTCCCGTGGTTATGACACAATCGTTAGCCTATTTTTACAAAAACGTCTACTACGGAGCCATAACGTGAGGTACAAGGTAATGGAGCCTTTTATACATTGTCGTGTTTCTTTAGAAATAAACAACGGACAAATAGAGTCTTTAAACGCTTCAGATGTAAAGTTATTCGCTGTCAAAGTGGCGCCAAAATGAATGGCAGTCAATGGGATGCTAACAGGAGGTGATGGCTTATTAGCATCAAAATGGCGCCATAGGAGGTTCGCGGTCCCAGGAGAAGCTTACCCCCCTTGGTTCCACACAGCAAAATTTCGCTTCACTCTCATTGAGGTTGAATGGAGACGAAAATCGCCCTGATTGGGCGAGATGAGAGCGAATCGCCGAGGCAAGCGAAACAAAGTTGACGAAAGTTTAACTTTATTCAAATGAGGACCACTCGAGAACCAATCAGGTCCGCGTGTTTGTGTTTGGAGGCGGGAGTTACAAAAAAAGTCTGCCCAAGATGGCGGAGGTTATCAGCGCTGTATCATGAAAATTTGTATGTGATTAAAATGTTTCTACACGAACATTGGTACTTGTATCAACACGAATTGTGATATATATGACACACAAACTTAGTCAGGGCACATACACCACTAAATAGACCACTGTATATGTTAGTTTAAACAGTCAAACTTTTCAGCTAGCCGACTAGCATGTTCGGACATTGGATTTCATTGTAAGCCTAGCCAGGCAGCTAGGCTATTTGTGCATTTGTTTGATTACATGTTTTGTTGGCGAACATTGACGCTTGTATCAACACAGATTTCACAAGCTACAATAGCAACGATAGCTTGATAGCAAACTACCTGCTAGCTACCTATGCTACCTAGCTTCAACCCTCTCTGCTAGCTGCCTAGCAGCCAGTGTTCTGTTGCGGTCTGGCATGTTGTTTTCGTGACCACGCCCCCGAGGCAATATTTCGCTGGCCGTAATTTGCATGGTGTTTCGCTGTGTGGAACCCTACCGTTAGGGTTAGGGTTCATCCGTGAAGAGAACACCTCTCCAAAGTGCCAGACGCCATTGAATGTGAGCATTTGCCCAATCAAATCGGTTACGACAACAAACTGCAGTCAGGTCGAAAGAGAGAGAGAGAGAGAGAGAGAGAGAAAGAGAGAGAGGGATGAACACTAGATACTGACTGGTTTTCGGACCCCCCCGGACCCCTCCAATACAGTAAAACTGCACATTTTAGAGTGGCCTTTTATTGTGGCCAGCCTAAGATTACATTTACACTGTGTATATTTGCAACCATGTTCTTAATTGAAACGTTTTTAAAAATCGCTAGTTTGCTACCCTACATTGCTGATTTGCACAACAGTCCCGCATTTCTCGGCCTTGAATGAACTCCATGCACGTCTACAGTGTTAACTAAACTCCATTAGCAGCGAATTTCGTTTGATATCAGTGCATAACACTACTTGCTTTGGAGACATCGATACGTGCTTTACATATACCGTCCTGTATCACACACAGGGACGCCGGAGGAAACCCGGCAGCTGATCCACTTTTTGGGCTGCGTTCATGTTGTAGCCATTCATTATTGTATTGGTATTGTATTATTGTAATCACGAGTAATTAATTCCTGTTCATGCACCTGAACATAGGACCCTTTTTTTGAAAAAGGGTCCTATGTTCCCTATGTTCCCCGGTCTGTTACTTTTTCCACCATTACTGCCAAATTCCATGTCTAGCCCACACCTAACCCTACCGTAAAGATTGATAGATTGCAGGGAGCGTAGGACCCTTTTCCAGAAAAAAGGTCCTATGCTCCCCGGTCTGTATTGCTACAGGGGAACATAGGACCCTTTTTGGGAAAAACGGGGAACATAGGACCTTGATATTTGCATGAAATCAGTGAATATTCAACAAGGCCCTGCCCTGCATTCTGCTCTGCCTCCGCCCCTCGAGTGCAAGAGGCTCACATTTTCACGAAGTGTTTGCAAGTGAGACAAAATAATGGATATCGCTGAAAACATCACCAGTTTATTTGTAATGCATGTCCGTTTAATCATTATCCACACAAATACAACACATACTGTATGAACGGAAAAAAATAAAACAAGACAACGCACTAGAGATCTAGCTGGGATTTGAACCTTGGATGTCATGGACAAAGAAATTGATGGACCAGTTTCTACATCATCTATACCACTACACTACACTGAAATGGTTTTGTGATGTCTATCTATATATTGGACTTTTAGTCTAAGTTAACAGGTTAACATATGAGAGAAATATACGACCATGTTAACTGGTGATATCACAATTTAACATGGGCAAATGCAAGCCTGGAAACAGTGAAGTAGGTTCATCTTTGCCTCACATACCAAAACCTAACTGATGTACAACAAACAGGCATGACCCCACTTAACACTTTATTCCGTTTTGGGAGTAAAAATGAAACGCGTCATTCATTTATCATTGTTATTGTGGGCCATCTCATACGAAGAATGTGTAGGCATATCTCAGCACAAACAGTCTCTTTCAACCTGTGCCACGAGTCAACTGATTATAGTTGTGTTTAATTTCATTAGACCCATATTAGGAATCTGAAACAGCAACATATCTGAATGTTATCAAACTCTCTCAGTACATCAACGTTTTGTAATCATATACCATAATGACCATTTTGTGTCGTCAAAGTAGGCCAACAAATTATGTGCGAGATAAATAAAAGTCAAACTCTGAGAAAATAAGCTTCATTCATTCTTCACTTCAAATCACTAGACTTTTGCTGCAACTCACTTCATAACTTAACCGAGACTAAGATAACACTAAGTCGCCCGAGAGAAAACGAGGATCAGCACTTTGCTGCAAAACATTCAATGGCCATATGGTCATAACAATAGTGTATCTATGGCTACCTTAAGACAAACATCGTGATTCTGGGTCGACACAGACATACTATGGGTCTAATGAAATTAAACACAACTATAATCAGTTGACTTGTGGCACAGGTTGAAAGAGATTGTGCTGAGATATGCTTTCACATTCTTCGTATGAGATGGCCCACAATAACAATGATAAATGATCACGTTTTGCGCATGACTGACGTGTTTCATTTTTACCCACAAAACGGAATAAAGTGTTAAGTGGGGTCATGCCTGTTTGTTGTACATCAGTTAGGTTTTGGTATGTGAGGCAAAGATGAACCTACTTCATCTTCTTGATGTTTTCAGCGATATCCATTATTTTGTCTCACTTGCAAACACTTCATGAAAATGTGAGCCTCTTGCACTCGAGGGGCGGAGGCAGAGCAGAATGCAGGGCAGGGCCTTGTTGAATATTCACTGATTTCATGCAAATATCACCAGTTAACATGATCACCAGCTAAACTGGCACACCGGCATGGAGGCATACATTTTGACATTTTGATAGACAGTATATAAGAATGGACCAACAGATCCCGTTGCTCTGGACGGAGACCAGTGAAGGCCTTTAGAAGCACTTTTCCGGTGAGCGCCGAGCGTTACTGAGCAGCCTCAAACTGAGAGAGACGACGTAAATGTGCCGTGAGCAACGTGTCTGAAAGTTGTTAAGTCTTCTGGTAGCTGTGCCAAGAGAAATCTCAATCATTGCCAATCTTGCAGAGACGGAGAGCGTAGGTATATGTAAGGAGATAACATAGGCACAGGCTAATTATTGCTAACTAAAATGCTAGTTAACATTAGTAATTAAACTTAAACAGCTAATGTAAGTCGAAACTGCCTGCGAGCTTCTCCTGTACTATATGGTAATTTGTCTACTATGCGACAGTAAGTCCCGTGGTTATGACACAATCGTTAGCCTATTTTTACAAAAACGTCTACTACGGAGCCATAACGTGAGGTACAAGGTAATGGAGCCTTTTATACATTGTCGTGTTTCTTTAGAAATAAACAACGGACAAATAGAGTCTTTAAACGCTTCAGATGTAAAGTTATTCGCTGTCAAAGTGGCGCCAAAATGAATGGCAGTCAATGGGATGCTAACAGGAGGTGATGGCTTATTAGCATCAAAATGGCGCCATAGGAGGTTCGCGGTCCCAGGAGAAGCTTACCCCCTTGGTTCCACACAGCAAAATTTCGCTTCACTCTCATTGAGGTTGAATGGAGACGAAAATCGCCCTGATTGGGCGAGATGAGAGCGAATCGCCGAGGCAAGCGAAACAAAGTTGACGAAAGTTTAACTTTATTCAAATGAGGACCACTCGAGAACCAATCAGGTCCGCGTGTTTGTGTTTGGAGGCGGGAGTTACAAAAAAAGTCTGCCCAAGATGGCGGAGGTTATCAGCGCTGTATCATGAAAATTTGTATGTGATTAAAATGTTTCTACACGAACATTGGTACTTGTATCAACACGAATTGTGATATATATGACACACAAACTTAGTCAGGGCACATACACCACTAAATAGACCACTGTATATGTTAGTTTAAACAGTCAAACTTTTCAGCTAGCCGACTAGCATGTTCGGACATTGGATTTCATTGTAAGCCTAGCCAGGCAGCTAGGCTATTTGTGCATTTGTTTGATTACATGTTTTGTTGGCGAACATTGACGCTTGTATCAACACAGATTTCACAAGCTACAATAGCAACGATAGCTTGATAGCAAACTACCTGCTAGCTACCTATGCTACCTAGCTTCAACCCTCTCTGCTAGCTGCCTAGCAGCCAGTGTTCTGTTGCGGTCTGGCATGTTGTTTTCGTGACCACGCCCCCGAGGCAATATTTCGCTGGCCGTAATTTGCATGGTGTTTCGCTGTGTGGAACCCTACCGTTAGGGTTAGGGTTCATCCGTGAAGAGAACACCTCTCCAAAGTGCCAGACGCCATTGAATGTGAGCATTTGCCCAATCAAGTCGGTTACGACAACAAACTGCAGTCAGGTCGAAAGAGAGAGAGAGAGAGAGAGAGAGAGAGAGAGAGAGAGAGAGAGAGAGAAAGAGAGAGAGAGAGAGAGGGATGAACACTAGATACTGACTGGTTTTCGGACCCCCCCGGACCCCTCCAATACAGTAAAACTGCACATTTTAGAGTGGCCTTTTATTGTGGCCAGCCTAAGACTACATTTACACGTGGCCGGCTATTTTCATAAACGGACATTTAGAACCTCTATTTTCAGAAAAGTGTTCGTTTACATGTACCCGTGTATATATGCTGTCAATGCTGTTAAGAGCATGCCACACCTGTAGGTGGCAGTGTAACAAGAAGCTCAAGCCCACGTTAGCCAATCAGAATCCCGAAAATAGCAACAATAGCAACGACTCACTTCCTCTTTCTCTCTCTCGGCTGCCTAAACCTCCGTTTGTCTCAGTTTACATGCAAACGTGCAAACGAAGTTTTCCAAAATCTCCACTTTGGCCGGAGTTTTTAGAAATAATCGTTTTCTGTGATAAAAACGGGGTTTTCGTGTAAATGAGAGGCCAAACCGCAGGAAAATATCTGCGTCTTCCCTTCGTGTAAACGGGGCTTAAGTCACACCTGTGCAGTAATCATGCTGTCTAATCAGCATCTTGATATGCCACACCTGTGAGGTGGATGGATTTTCTCGGCAAAGGAGAAGTGCTCACTAACACTACAACAGATTAGTGAACAATATTTGAGAGAAATAGGCCTTTTGTGTACATAGAAAAAGTCTTAGATCTTTGAGTTCAGCTCATGAAAAATGGGGGCAAAAACAAAAGTGTTGCATTTATTATTCTGGTCAGTGTATATTAATAATTCTTTATTTATTCCAGCACTATTTGCCCTTTTACATTGCCCTATTGTCTTACTGTTTACAATCCTCATAGAGCTCTTTGTTTACATGTTTTTCTTTTTAACTCTAGAAGAAGTTGAACAAAACCAACTGGCCAATGAGGAATAACTGAATGCAAATGAAAGTGAAGAAGTTGCATATAACGAACTGGCCCGGTTGCTAGCTTTAGCACACTTCTCTGTCTTGTCTCATTTTTGCTTGCTCGAGAACGAGGCTGCGTATCTTCTACGTGCATGTGGATCCGCATGATGTGCACGTATTTCACACTAACAGAATCTGCACATTGCCTTTGAATCATCCCCCACTTGAGGTCAAATCTATAGTTGTTTAATCCATATTTATACATAGCATCAGTCCCGCTCTCTAGGCTGAGTTGAGGTTCAGGCAGTTATTTGTGGTTAAGCGGCCTGTTTTATCTGTCTGTTGCATGTGGGTGTTTGTGAGGTGGGACTGAAATGAGACTGTAGGCAGGCAGCCATCAGACAGAGCAGACAGAAGACAAATGTCAAACGATGAAGATGGTATCATTATGTGATGTCTATCTTTCAATGTCTGCTCTAACTTAACCTTTTAATGAATAACACACTTCAGCTGCTTGCTTCGTTGTCCTTTTAATCTTCATAATGCCTCGTAATGAGAGAGGCTCTTTCAGATGAGTGGGTTCAGGGCACAGCACAAACTTCTGGACCCTGTACATATATAGGCATTCTGTTTGGGCCCCTCCACGTGTCCACAGCTATTCATTTTAGTATCTTTGTATACTCAGTCCTCCTTTTCCCTAAGTGGGTTCATTACACGAGTAAAGTACTTTACAAGAGTTGCATGGCTTTGAGAAAATGTGATTAATATATTTGCTTATTTTAATGTGAAACTGATCAATATTTTTCTTACTTTTCTAATTTGCTTTAATATATTTACAGTATATCCACACTAGCATGGCCCTATGGATGGCAGTGTTAATCTGTCTGTAGCTCGGTCTGTCCACCACTTTGCTCCAAAATATCTCAACATTTTTTAATAAAAACCCTGGTATCCTCTGACTGCTCATCTAGCGCCACCACCGGGTTAACATTTCAATGTGTTCAATACTTTGTTTTATGGCCAAATACCTGCAAAAGTAACATCTCATTTCCCATCATCAGCCTCAGCTGTACTTTGTGCCTGGAGCTAATTAACAAATGTTAGCAACAGTAAAAAGTATTCCTGCTTGTTAGCATTTAGCTCAGAGCTCTGCTGTGCCTGAAGCTGTGTGTTTGCTTCTTCAGAACTGCTTGTCGGATGGTGTGACAGCTTCGGAAACCACCTCCCTCCACACCTTTCTTGACAATTGGAGGGGCTGTGTCCGAACCATTTCAGGTGAGGTGAGTAGAGAGATAGATATAGATAGATAGATACTTTATTGATCCCCAAGGGGAAATTCAAGGTCCCAGTAGCTTACAGACATCACACACAACATACACATACATCATAAACAGGATGATAAAATAACAAATCCACATGAATAATATGGACAATAAAAGAAAAAGATACTAAATAAAAAATCCACATGAATGTACTAAGGGATGTATAAGCATGAGACGCTTGCAGTGACAGGGCAGGTAAGGTGCTCTATGAGAGTGTGTGTCATGGTGGTAGTGCAAATAAGTCCAATAGTGCAAGGAATGTAGACATAGTAATATAAAATCTATACATATATATATAAAAAACTATATATATATAAAATATAAAGTAGCCAGTAGTGACGGGCGAAAAATGAACAAATCTTTTTGAATGACTCTTGTTCATGTCCAGTACGTGCCAGATCAGCCTGTGAACTGTACCCAGTGCTCATGAACTCCGACTGTTGCCACTTATACTCCCCAGCTATCACTTAACGAGACCGTATAAACCGTTCTCTCCAACTACGACATCTGCTACTTGCCCCTCAACAACCTCAAAAAGATCGACATCGGCTAGTGACATTTCTGTAACATCGTATTGAGCGGACAGGTGGGATGCTCAATCAATGCTTTATTAAATGTATTATTTTATTTTATCTTTAATAATGCAAACTTATACACGATGCCTGATCATGCATTCAAGAGAAGTTCTGTGGGACAGGAGTGTCAAGGAGAAACATATCAAAGGTTAGTAAATGAACATGCTGCAGTGCTGTAAGATGCTACAGATAACTATGAATGCCAGTATGTAACCTTTAAAGAATATTCAGACCAGATACACAGCTGATAAAGTGACTTTAACTTGTTATCAAGATGCAAAGGGTGCCCTTATTTATCGGCAGGGAAATGCTGAGCAGGAAGCTGACAGGGAGCTCCAAACACGAGTGACTGTTCTTGCAGAGCTGCAACACACACACACACAAACAGACACATTTCAGTAGGCGTGAAGCTGAGACTGAAACTTACGCTGAAAACCCCAAACAGCACAACTGCAACTAATCAGCTACAAGCCACACACACACACACACACGCACACGCACACGCACACGCACACACACATACACACACACACACACACACACACACACAGGATCTTAACCTTTAATTCTAATCTTTACTCTGCCCACATTAGCTCTTTATAAAGTGGCACCATTTCTTCATCTTGAAATAGTTTATTTTTTTTATGTTGGTCCCCACAAGCACAGAAACACAAGAACGCAAACACTATAATAAAAAACACACACACACACACACACAAATCTGTAACACACTGACATAAAAGTCTGTCTTTCACTCATGCACACACCCAACAGGAAACAAAATTGGATTATGTAAATGAGCTGGTAAAAAAAAATGTTTGAGAGAGAAGAGAGGCAGGTGTGACAGAGGGAGGGAGTGACAGAGGGAGGGATGATTGATAACAGGCTGAGAAACAGAAACAGGAAGGTGTGAATGTGTGTGTGTGTGTGTGTGTGTATGACGGCAGCTGAACGACACACGACAGGCAAAGTCACTTTTCTCAGCAACTCACTTCTTCTGGGAGTTTATCCATTTTGTTGCCTGTAGATGTTCTGAGTGTGTGTGAGAGTATGTGAGGGAGAGAGCCAGAGAGAGTGTGTGTGTGTGTGTGTGTGACATGCCTGAAGAGGAATATTAGCAACATGAGCATCAACATGGATTCCCAACACAGGGCAGCTCTGGATATCTCCACCAGGAACCCTCAGGATGATTTTGAACTCCTGCTGAGAGTCGGAGGAGGAACGTACGGAGAAGTTTTTAAGGTCAGAGCCTTCAGCTGCTATTTTTAAACTTGTGTAGTACTGCTGCTGCCACTGATCCGAGTTTCACTTCAAACCAGAAAGGAATTTAAACTTATGAGGAATCTAAAACATTTGAAGAATCTTTGAAAGAGAAGGGCTCCTTGAAAGAGTCTGAAAGACTTTATTTTAAGATCAAAAAGAAATGTATGGCTGAGTAAATTCGTTAGTATGAAGGGGATGTTTGTCACACTGACTGCTAGCGTCTCAAGTCAAGCATGTCTTACTTCCACCTACTTTGGTTCAGTTTTCTGTATCCCTTAAAATACACACTGTACCAGTGGTGGAGGAAGTATTCAGATTTTTAACCCAAGTAAAAGTAACATTGCTACAGTGTAGAAATACTGTAAAAGTAAAGTAAAAGTCCTGTCTTCTAAATCTTGCTTAAGTAAAAGTACAAAAATAGTAGCATCAAAATATCCTTAAAGTAGTAATAAGTACTCATTATGCAGAATGGCCCATTTTATAATAATGTATATAATATCATATTATTATGCATTAATGTGTTTATTACTTTAACATTTATACTGCTTGGTAGCCTAGGATAGTTGTTCCCAAAGTGGGGTCCTGAGTCCCTCATGGGCCCTTCAGGGGTTCTAGGGGGTTCCCAGCAAAAAGGGGAAACATTTTTTCACAAAAGACTTTCATCATAATTCCATCCTTACGTAACACAATGACAGAATGTATAACTATTTTGGTCATGGGTTTCATATACTTTCTGTGATAAATCATCTAGGGCCCTATTTTAACGATCTAAGCACATGGCGTGAAGCGCCTGGCAAAGGTGCGCCAGGTGGAAAAGTTTAACGGCGGAAAAAATTGTCTGTGCACCGGGCGCATGGTTCAAAAGGGTTGTACTTAGTGTCACACACAACTCCATGAGATGAAGCAGGCGTTAAAATAACAATAAAATGCTGCGTTATTGTCTTTAGACCAGGTTTTTGTTGGTCAATGGCGCAATCACTTTACGCAGCCTCAAGATAGCAATACGCCAAGAATGCACCTGAACACACCTCCCTGTAAGACCAGCACGCCCATGGGCACACAGATATGTGCAGATGCTTTTGCTATTCAAACGACGCAGGCACTGGACGGGAAATTGACAACTGCGTCGGTCTTAAACTAGCAAAGACACTTGCGTCGGGCTTTGCACTGCATCAGGTGCAAGATAGGGGCCCTAGAGATTTCGAAAATCCTATCAGATGGGAGACCCTGCGACGAAATCTTATGAAATGGGGGTCCATTGTCTAATTTGTGTCAGTTTAGGGGTCCTTGACATCACAAAGTTTAGGAACCCCTGGCCTAACTTGCATGGTTGGGTTTAGGAAAAGAAGAACAGGACGGTTGGGTTTAGGAAAAGAAGAACGGGACGGTTGGGTTTAGGAAAAGAAGAACGGGACGGTTGGGTTTAGGAAAAGAAGAACGGGACGGTTGGGTTTAGGAAAAGAAGAACGGGACGGTTGGGTTTAGGAAAAGAAGAATGGGACGGTTGGGTTTAGGAAAAGAAGAACGGGACGGTTGGGATTAGAAAAAGAAGAACAGTCGGTTGGGTTTAGGAAAAGAAGAATGGGACGGTTGGGATTAGAAAAAGAAGAACGGACGGTTGGGTTTAGGAAAAGAAGAATGGGACGGTTGGGTTTAGGAAAAGAAGAATGGGACGGTTGGGTTTAGGAAAAGAAGAATGGGACGGTTGGGATTAGAAAAAGAAGAACGGACGGTTGGGTTTAGGAAAAGAAGAATGGGACGGTTGGGTTTAGGAAAAGAAGAATGGGACGGTTGGGTTTAGGAAAAGAAGAATGGGACGGTTGGGATTAGAAAAAGAAGAACGGACGGTTGGGTTTAGGAAAAGAAGAATGGGACGGTTGGGTTTAGGAAAAGAAGAATGGGACGGTTGGGATTAGGCCTTTCATACTACTCGCTACCGTTGTCGCTCTTAGTGCTACGTCATCTTCAAACGCTGTGTAGCTGCTGCTCTCCCCGGTGCGTTCTACACACACGCTGAAGAGCGCTTTTTGCGTTGTTTCTGATGCTGACAGCCACTGACCAAACTTTTAAATTTTCGTATTTTACGAGTTCGGAGTGAGAACGGGTTGAATGGAAATACTCAAGTACTTCAAAATTGTACTTACTGTGAGTACCGTACTAGTACATGTACATAGTTACTATATGACTAGATGTTCAGTTCCTCATGGTTGAATAGATTGTGTCCTTCTCACCGGAAATGTCTTGATAAGTTTGAAAGGAAAAATAGGTGTGATTGATTTCAGTTTCATTGGTTGATAGCAATCACAACTCAAGTGCAGGCTCCGGCCCTGCTGGAGGAAGTGGTTTTACACAAAGTGAAAGTATTCTACTTCTTTTGACAACTTTACTCCAACTGAAACAGAAGAAGTCAGCCTAAACTCTGGGTTGTAGTCAAACTACGTCAGTGTCTTGTTGGTCGTCTTATTTTAGGACCTCAAGTTCTAAACAAAAGTTAAACACATTATTTGAAAGCCAGAGACTTTCTATAGGATGATTCAGCTTCAATAAGGAGTCAAAAACTTTCAGCTGTGCTAAGAAAGTACAGAAAAATACTATACTACAACGTGAGACAAGTGCGTCGGAGGGGGATAAGCAGGTCGAAATTGGCAAAAAAAAACAAAAACTTTATATATATTTTTTGCAAGTTAGACAGTGTATGGCGGGAGTTTTCTTTACAGCTGTGCTAAGATGAAATCTAACGCGACCCTGACTGGGTGTCTCACTGCTCTTTCTCATGTTTTCCCCTTTCATGTGATTTGATTTATTTGTATTTTAGTAAATGTTTCCGCTCTTATGTTGAGCACAGCTGGGGGTTTTGTTTGTCAAGGTGTTTATTGAAAAATAGACTTTTCATTGCAATTTAAAACATTTACTAGCAAAATATGATGGAGCTGATTGAAGATTTAAAAGATGTTGACTTTGAGCTTTTGTGTCTGGATGTTGAATGAGCAGCACCTCGAACATGTTGCTTTTATGTAGCATCTACAATGAAAATATACATTCAACAGAAATAATTTAATACTACTTTATTTTTGTCATGCACCACTGCAGAATTAGTTCCTCGTTGCTAAGAACAAACATCCTTTACACAGTTCAAGATGAAGTGTCAAACTTTAAATGTAAATATTATGTATGAACCAAATAATTTTCACATAACATTGATACAATGGCAGTATAAAAAAAAATACTCAAAACCTCTTTCGATACCACGGCAAAAAGGGAAAAAAGTCCTACAGGCATACATTTATTAACAACTTAAAAAATAATTTCTCGATTGCTAGGGTAGTTTACGAGGTGCACCTGAATGCACCATGACATTGGAGTGAGGCTTTACATTGTTTGTTTACATAACACATGGGGAAGGCAAACATGTTGCCCCACCGGTGACTAGCAAGAGGGGTTTCCAGTTCTGTTTGTTCTCCGTTATCTCCGAGTCCAGCAGTATCCGTGCTGTCTGGAAAAGTGTAGCTGCAGGCTACCGGTAAGCTAACATTTCATGCTGTGTCTTTAGCTGCATGCTACCTGTTAAGCTACGCGATGGTCTGTGTGTTGTTGTTTTTTTATAGCTTGGGTACTTTCTATACTATTAACGGAGGTTGTATCGTTTTAAACTTGTGGTAAATCGACCTTAAACAGAAGTCATTCTCATCTTTAAATAGTGCTCTGGTGAAATTAAACTGCCGCCTCCTTTTTTCCATAGTTAGCCTACATGATACAAGCCTACAGAGATTAAAGGTCACTCCACCCAAATTACAAAGAAGCAATTTATTTAAGTTAAACCCTTGGGATGCACCATCTCATTTTCAAAACATGGAAGTTAAGAAACATCTTCACCTTTTCCTCTGTTTACTCTGATGTTTATTTATGATATAGTGCATACACGTGATACTGGTAAAACTTGGTACTGACATTTAATGTCCCTGACAGTTTATAATAGAATACCTACAAACCTAATGTTTAAATTCCCACCAGCCCTAGCTAATGCTAATAGCATGCTAACATACGAATAATACTACTAATGTTAACATGCTAACATGGCTGACAGAATTTTGTCTCATTCATTTGCTAATACTCTTGTTCAGGTGTTCAGGTGTTCAGGCGTCGGTCTCTCAGACTGGTTAGTATTTATTTATGATAATTTGGGTCAGAAATTTTGATTTATTCTCTAGAAAGTTGCTTTGCTTCAGTGCTTAAACTCGCTAGCTGATATAGATTTGTAGTATTTTAAAGAATGTATTATATCAATCAGGGACATATTGCAAATAAGACTCTCACCAGGAGCTATATGTTCCATTCATGGTCTCACCAATTCAAAATGGATTGAGTTTGATTTCAATATTATTAAGAATTAAAATGTCATAGTAGATTTGGGCTCTAGTTTGAGCTTGTAATTTACTTTTGAGCGGCTGTTTGCAGTGCGTCTCTGAATATTATGACATGACATTTTGAATATCAGGCTTTACAGAGGCATGTACCATAAACTAATCTCTCCTGTGCTTAAACTGTTCAACAATGAAGTGCAGTAAATGTTACTGATGCAAAGCAGGTTAGCTGTAGAGGGATCACACTTCCTCTAAACAGGTCAGTTGATTTCTTCTGTTTTACAGAGAGGGACATTTGCATAGTAAATCTTTCTCAACACATGGATGCACACACACATACACCCACGTATAGATATTATCAAACATGCATGTGCACTCAAGTTACATGTTGCTACAATCACAGTATAGCGAGTTCAGTCTGCAAATGCAGCACTTATGCACCATGAGCAGCAGTAAGAAAGGAGAGAAAGTAGACCACTATAGAGATCAGGGGTAGAATGTAACAAAGTACAGTTACTCAAGTACCGTACTTAAGTACAGATTTTAAGGTACTTGTACTTTACTTGAGTATTTCTATTTTGTGCTACTTTATACTTGTACTCCACTACATCTCAGAGGTAAATTGTGAATTTTCTACTACACTACATTTGTCTCTCAGCTTTAGTTACTTTTCACATAGTCTCGGTTTGCCAGACCTTCCTCCACAGCGCTGTGGAGGAAGGTCTGGCAAAGCGAGACTATGTGAAAAGTATGACTAGTCCACACAGCATTCCGGGATGGGAGAAAAACGTGCTCTGGTTTATTGGCATTTCTTTAAACCAATCACAATCGTCATGGGCGGCGCTAAGCACCGGACAGAGCCACGGTACCTCTGCAAAATAGCCTCGGGAAGGAAGTTTTTTCGGTGGAACATGTGTACGTTCAAAAGTTGTTTTAGTTGTGCAACAGAAAACTGTCTGGATTTACCCTGCAGAGATCTGAGGAGCAGTTAACCATAGTCCTCACACATCCACCGGAGTTTAGAATGCCAACACAAAGGAAGCCCAAGGCAACGGATCCGGAAATCCAGCGGAATTTACGTCGGCAACGGAGCAATCCCGGAAGTGGAACGTCGAGGATATAGACTACTTTTCAGATGACAGTTTTTCATCCCCTCCTTGTCCAGTGGAAACCATGTATCACCAGATGTGTTGATGATGATGAATGTTTGTGATAAACTAAAGGATGAAGTGTTCCTTTACGTGTTGAGAAAGAGAAGAACATTCTCCTCCTTCTTAATCTCAATAAAGTCTTTAAAAAGCCTCTCGGATCAGCTGGAAAATGCATCGTCACAAAGCTGAAAACAGAGCTGTTTTTCTGACACCATGACAAGTTTTAAAACATTTTAGAGATACGTGGTTCTCACAGGACAGCGACGCTACAAACATATGATGAATTTATAGAATATGATGCACTGCTGTAGACTAAACTACCCAACAGTATATAAAGGAGCACAACCTTAAACATCTACAGCAGTAAGATGCAACATACACATTAATGCAGCAGGAATATTAATCCAGAAACATCTGATATAATAATAAAACAGTGACAGTGAACATTTTACTGCACAATTAGTACTTTTACTTTAAGTACATTTTCTGATAATACTTAATACTTAAGTAAGGTTTTGAATGCAGGACTTTTACTTGTAGTGGAGTATTTTCACAGTGTGGTATTAGTACTTTTACTGAAGTAAAGGATCTGAATACTTCTTCCCCCACTGTTGGAGGATGTTGGATGACCTTATTAATACCAGAATGTCTGTGTATAATGGTGCAGCAGCAGGAGGAAGTGTTTTAGCCTTAACCCTCCTGTTTGACCCATTTTCAAAGTTTCTATATTAAAAAATGTGGGTTTCTTTTAACAAAATTGCCCCAAAATAACATTCTCTTTGTGAAGAGCATCTTATGGAACCCATAAGATGCTCTTCACAAAGAGAATTTTATAGCATTATCCTGACTCAACTTTGACAGATCTGTGATTATCCATTACCTTCATTCCTCTGATCTTAACCATTAGTCAAAATCATTCATCATTTCTGCTTTTTTCTTACACAAAAATTAGAAAATTTCATATAAATGAGGTTTATTGACCATGAATTTCAAAAAAATAAGTGTAAAACTAGTGCAAATAAATAGGTCTAGTGGTGAATATACTGGCGTTAATGGAAAAAAAGTGCCAAAAACTTTGAAATAAGCGACAAAAACGTAAAATAAAAAGCAAGCATAACGTGAGGAAAAAGCAACAGAATCGTAAAAAGAGTGTTAATTTTGACCCGGGAGGACAACATAAGAGTTAAGTTGTAGAGGCTCACACACAGCTCCTTTAGGAGGATCAGTTAGAGGAGTGGACGCTGACATGAGGACAGTCAGAGAGAAGGATGTGGATGTGGTGACTGCACTGCACAAGTCAGATTTGCATAGTACAACTGGCTGCATTTTTGTTGTCGTCTGTGAAGTGTGTGCTCTCGTCTTTGGTTCATCCTAACCCATGAGATTTGATTCACGGTGATTTTCACTGCTCAAGATAACTACTCAGGTTTAATCAGAGGCTTATCGCTGGCAATTCAGATCCATGTTCTCATCCTTGCATAAGAATATAAATCAGTTTGATGGTGTCTCATGTCATAATGCTCCATCACATGTTTTATTTGTTACACAGTGAATATTGAACTTTAGCTAAACTTTTAAGAAAAAATCGCAAATCGAATCGTAATCGCAATATCTGGCCACCCCCAAAATCGTTCAGCCCTAGTCTAGATCAACAGATGTCCAAACTTTCATTAATTAAAAAATAATGAATTACTAGTGTGTCATCTCAGCCAGCAACACATCGTGGTATATATACACTATGGAGTGGTTCCGACAGCGTCAGCCAACTCTTGATCAAAACCTAAAGTTAAAGTTTTTAAGCAACACAAGATTATACAAAAAGTAATGGAATTAAAAAAAACAATTAAGAAATTGTATATTACAGAAATAAAGAGAAACAGTATCAATTGCCCATATTAAGTAGTTCAGTGCAACAGTTACGTTAAATTGACTGTGTGAAAGAAGAATCATCAGAATAGCAGACATGGTGGCATGCACCCAGGCAACATTTCTGCCTGCTGAGGCACACAGTGCACACTTCCTTTCTCTAACTGTCTGCCGGTGTGCTGGTTCTACCTGTTAGACAACAACAACAACAACATCACAGCAAAGAACAGAACAGGTTTATCATATTCAGCCAAGCATCTGACAACATGAATACACTTCCAAAGAGAAGGGAACTGTATGTCAGCATTCATTGGTAAAAGAAACTGGAAGCTTAGCATCACAATGTGTGCAGATTTAAATAGGAACAGCTTCCCGTTTCAGTGTCTGGTGCACAATGATGCAGCCTATAACAAGCCGGAATTAACATTTAGCAAATCATCTTCAAACTTCACGATAAAACAGGTTAGTCTAGGGTTAGCGCTGTTGGAACATCAGCTGAACATACTATGGGCTGACAAATCACAGTTTAAACTAGGGCTGCACCATATCAGGACAATATCTAATTGCGATTATTTGACTGATATCAAATTGCGATATAATTCACGATTTTGGAGGGAATGATCACTTTTGCCTCATTCTCATTGAAAAATATTCAAATTAAAATGAATGTGTGGTTTGTGTGAGGATCTGACTGTGATCTGACCCCCCCCCACACACACACACACACACACACACACACACACACACACACACACACACACACGTGGTATATTGACCATCCTATAACTTTCTATAAACTTTGTCCTAAAGGTATGTTATAAGGGAGTCCTATGAACTTTACTCCACATTTACTGAACACATCTGGAAACTGTTAACATGAGCAGAGGTCCTCCCAAGACAGAAGAGATCTTTTTTGGAGTTGTGCCAGATAACAGGCATTGATTGGTCAGTTATCTGGTCCAATGGTATACTTACAAATATCACGTCCTATGTTGATACAATGCATAGGATATATACGGTGTGCACACAAAGAAAAGGCATAGCGACAAATTTTGAAGATTGGGTTGGTCGTTCTCCAAGCTCTCTGCAGGAGTTTGTAAAATTGATGCTGAATCTTTGCTTGTAATAAACCTTTTTATAATCAAGAACAGTGTTGGCGGATTCCTCTTCATACAGCATCACAGCATTACTATTTAAGGCACCACACACACATACAAACATACACACACACACACACACACACACACACACACATGCGCGTTTTCAATAAAATTGCGATTCAAAAAAACCCACAACAACTCAATATATAGAGCCCAGTTGCACCGTTGTGCTTCAATAATGTCATGCTTCAAAAATGTAAGTTTGAATCATTTCATTCTTCTTCTTTTGGGTTCAAAACTATTTCACATGTAAATACAACATCTGGTGTCTGAATTATACTGTTTTTTATCTGTTAAAATACTGGTAATTATTGAAGGAAAGAAGAAGAACATCGGTATAACAGCTGATTCCAAACGTTTGAACGGCAGTGTAAACACAAACAGCAGTGTCTGCAGAGATATGATCTGGTGGGTTTCCTCTGTGTGTCTCCATTCATATATGGTCACATTCAGAGGACTCGAGGATCACTCTTTAGTCACTTTTCTGACGTGATCAACAAAGTCTTTTCAGTTGTACCTATTTCCACTCAGACCTTATTTTGCACACTAGTTCTTGACCCAGACATGTTCCTTCCCATCTAGATTTGAAATATAAACGTCTGTTTGATGATGGATGTTTTCTTCTTGTCTGTGAAAAAATATAAGTGTAACTTTGGTGCAGGGCTTTGGGAACTGACTCAGACTTGACTTAGCTGACTGCAACTCTGCATCCGATCGTGTCAGGATCTTTCGTCCTCTTACAGTAAAACACCTGACTCTCCTTATCAGATGTGGCTTGTGCTACTAAGCTGCAGTCAGAGTTGCTGTTCAACGTGGTGCAACTCTTGTTTCAGGCCTCACAGAAGCTGTGGGCTGCACCTGTGTTAAGTGTGCGACCTCAGACACAAAAAAAAAAAAATAAAGAAGTGAGACAAAAGAGCAGCAGACTACATAGAGAAGCAGAGTCAAGTTTACTGTGTCAGGTTTCTGCTGAAACAGTGTGTTTGTCTGTGTGTGTGTGTGTCTGTGTCTGTGTACATCTGTGTTTTACAATTAAATGTGCTTGACTTTCTGGTTAGGGTTGATTTATCTTTAACCCAAAAAAGAGGAAGAGAGATCATTTATAATGCCGAGAACATCAAACAAATGCATCCAAACTCCATCCCATAACTAGTGTGTGTGTGTGTGTGCGTGCGTGCCTGCATGTGTGTGTGAGAGAGAAAGTGAGGGAGCGTGTGCTTTAGTACTTTGTGAGATCAAATGTCTTAATGAAATAATCTTACTGTATAAATGACCTGTAAACTAAATGACCCACAGTCAAATGAACGCTGGATTATCTCTTTAATATCTGCGAGTCAGTGCCTCCACAGTGTCCCTGCTGTGTTTCAGCCATGCTAACATGAACTAATCAATGATTGAATGTTCCTGAACTTCCTGAATACAAAGATGAATCATCCTCTGTGTAAAAGAACTCCCAGTCTAACAACTAAAAAACAAATCTTTGTGTGATCTAATCAACATTAGGGCTGTCATTTGTTATTAAAAATTCAAACCGTTCGACCGTAGTTAATATTCGAACTGTAACGATCTGTTCAAATTCTAAATTTACAGTCTACTAGTGCGGTGCCGGTTCAAAACATGCCTGTTGGTAATGGGCCGATTGCTTAGCCTGTGGTATTGCTCCTTACAGCTTTCTCGAGAACTGCTCATACAAACGTCACATTCACATTGCGCTTCCTTGGGTCTTGAGCAAAACACCTGCCATGACATACTTCACACGCCACACACCCAAGTTGCAGCTACTCGTGGTGTTTAAGAACCCCCACGTTGTTGCAGTGATTGACAACTTTAAGAAAAATCTGTTGAATGTTTTATATGTCATTGACTGCTGACGCCTCACTCCCCTTAACCTAACATTCTCAATCCCAACTTGTCAACATACTGACGCTTAGTTAGGACCCAATGGTGTCACTTTCTGACTCACTGGGTATCCCCTCAGCGTCATTTTTCAATGTGCAAGGTAAAACCACTTAGTTAGGAGGATTAGGAAAAGACGGTGGGTGGGGTTAAAAGATGTACATTTTAGTGACACGCGGGACAAGAACGGGACACAAACCCAAGATGTTGTTTCAAAGTGTGTGTGTGTGTGTGTGTCTGTATCACAGAGGTCAGAGAAAGGAAAGACCCCTGAAACTAGTAAACACACACATCAAGATGGAAATGTTGCTGTGGCTTCTGCTGTGATGTCCAGTTGTGTGTGCGTGTATGTGTGCGTGTGTGTGTATGTGCGTGTGTGCGTGCATGTGTGTGTGCGTGCGTGTGTATTGGTCGTTTACTTGTAGGCTGTCTTTCCTCCCAGTGACCTCTCTGATGTCACACACACTGACACTAACACACACACTCCTTCGATTGAGTGGAGTTTCCATTGTCATTGTTGCCACCAAATGCTTTTGTTTGTCTCGACTGTACTCCACGTCTGACTACTGTACACAGGTTCTGCTGCTTCCCATAAGAAGTGATTCACCTGCTATGAATTGCTCTGTTTAAGAACTGTTGTGTAATAACGCGTTCAACAAGGTACTTTACTGGCACATGCGACCTGCTCTCTCACAATAAACATGACTAAACTTTCTCAGAAACACATTTCACAGATATATCAGAAGAACTGTGCAGCGAACAGCCTCTGCTGATCTTCACGTTCTGTCAACACTGTTACAATACCGTTTTGTAAAGTGGGCATATTTGAAAATGAACACCAAGCTTTTTAACTGCTTTCATTTGCGTTCAATTCATTTCTCTGCGTTTTGAGGGAGCACATACAGTATACTAGGACTGTGACTCTCCTTCTAGTAACTTTATATCCACGTACCACTAGAGCTAATCATAAAAACAGGCCAGTAATCTAACTATATATATATATATATAGTTAGATTACTGGCCTGTTTTTATGATGGAATGATGGAATTCCATTGAAAAGTATATATATATATATATATATACTTTTCAATGGAATTCCATTGCTAGGCAACAGCCTGGCCCCTTGTTAACTTCAGTTAATGTCATTCGCTTACATTGCAACAGGAAATAAACTCGGGGCCACTTAGAATGGTTATGTTTACAACTGTGAAATGGTTGTACGTATATATATATATATATATATATATATATATATAAAAAGATGTCTGTGATAAATGTAAGCCAGTTGTTTATGACCGACTGTCCTCCACCGCGACCACAACACCCCGACTTTCCACTGTGCCATTTCAACGTCATAAACATACGTCCAACTGTGAAGTGTCAGCTTCCATTACAGTTTATCATTTTAATTTTTCCGACAAAATGAGTGGCTTGACCGCGGAGGTGGTCACCGCCTGCCTTCTAGTCGTGTCTCGAAAAAGTTGCCTCTTTTTTGTTTTCGAGAGGAAAGTGTTTCTCATTTGATTACCATCCTAACACAACTGCTAACAACATCCTGCTCATTTCATGAAATATGACAACAACCTTGTTTTGATATAACGGTTCATTGACGACAGGGAAAGACAAGTGTAACTGAAAATACAATGTTCGGAATACGAATTACGAAGCATTCTATCTTTTGATTGTAGTCATAATACTCTCCTGCTGAAAAGATTGGAACTTTTGATTGATATTTGGTGCTCAAATAACCAATGTGTCATGTGTCAAAAATCCCTCTGAGGCAGTGGAGTTTCCGTTGTTGTGCACCTGTCCTGCCCTCGCTGACCGAGTACACTTGACTGTTTTGTATTTCATGAGTGACAGAATGTGAATGAGTAGGTGGCCAGTCATGTCTAAACTACTGTCTGGTATATGCAATTGTGGAAGAAGTATTCTTATATTGTATATAAGATCATTTACTTAAGAGTGTAAATACCAATACTTGGTAGGCAGAATGGTCTATTTCAGAATATATTATATTGCTGAATTATAAATATTGATGCATTAATGTGTTCATCATTCTAAAATTAGTAGTAAACATTCTGATTGCAGCTTCTTAAATGTGAATTTTTGTAGTTTCTTCACCTCTGTGACAGTAAACTGAATCTTTGAGTTGTGGACATCGTCTTGGGCTTTTATTTAATTAATTTGTATTAATCACTTTGTGACAGAACTGTAGGGTGATGGGAATGGTTCAAGTGGAGGGAGGGTTTGGTGAGCAAACGGTCTCGATCAGAAGACGTCAGGTGATATGGAGTGATGAACGAAGCAGGGAGAAGGCAGGGTTTGATACAACACCAGTGGTATTTTATTTTATCATTCAGGTTGAATTTGATTCATCACATTGTCGTGTGCTGCAGAAAGTGATAAAGATAATACAATTAGTGAAAGTGGTCAATTAACACATAAATTAAACAATTATACAAATGAACAAAGGAGATGTGAGTTTACTACTCACAAATGCACAGGCTTTAACAGATAATTCAAACAAACACAAATGCACAGGCTTTAAGATAATACAAACAAACAATCTTTCCACATGGCTCATGGCACATGTCTGGCAAACAAAGGAATTCAGTCAGCAGTGCACATGTTACCAAAGTGACAGTAAATCATGGCATAAAACAGTCAAAAGTGATAGATTGACTCACGTTAACTCACGAAGACGCACCCAGGATGCATTGGAGTGCTGGCAGAGAGTGCAAAGAATGAGCTAAAGGGCTCACAATCAATTTATAGGCAACAGGTGAGGTGGGCGTGGTCAGGTGGCAGGTGGCAAAAGTATCCTTGAAAGAGCGAAATGGAGTGGAAAGGAAATGGAATGGCAGGAGTCTTTTCACTTTGTATTGCCAATGTGTGAGCGGATTGCAACGTAAAAACTGACACCTTCCTTCTTCCTACTTTCTCAGTTGGACTTTGCCAGGAAAATCCAAAGGATTAGAGGTTTATGCGAGCTCCAGAGAGCCTCTTCAGCCCCCCTACAGTGCCAACAGCGTGCAACACTAGCTAACGTTAGCTTAGAAATGGAGTCCGCTAACGTTAAGAAACAACTGGCACCCACCACAACACAGTGTCCAACACAAAGTTCACATAAAGAAGCCCGTCTGGCGAAACGGGAATGTGACCGACGTCGGGGGGGGGGGGGGAACTAGGGCATTTGATTCACGTGAGCAACAGGATAATGTCTGCAGTTTAATTTACTGCCACCAGTGTTATCAATAACAAGGATTTTGGGAAAATTCCACAGAGAAGGCTACCTTAAATAATAATATATGAACTCTAGTCTTGCATTGCCAGATCGAAAGTCTGGCTACATCACAGATACATTCTGGGATAGGAGAAAATAACAGCCTGGGTTTTTTTTTTTTAAACCAACCACAATCGTCTTGCTTTTATCCAAAGCAACTTACAATTGCTATATATATCAGAGGTTGCAGGCCTTTGGAGCAACTATGGGTTAAGTGTCTTGCTTAGGGACACCGGTTGATATACACTCACCTAAAGGATTATTAGGAACACCATACTAATACCGTGTTTGACCCTATCCTATCAATATGGGCCAACATTTCTAAAGAATGCTTCCAGCACCTTGTTGAATCAATGACACAAAGAATTAAGGCAGTTCTGAAGGCGAAAGGGATCCCCCACACCATTACACCACCACCACCAGCAGCCTGCACACTGGTAACAAGGCATGACGGATCCGTGTTCTCATTCTGTTTACACCAAATTCTGACTCTACCATCTGAATGTCTCAACAGAAATCGAGACTAATCAGACCAGGCAACATTTTTCCAGTCTTCAACTGTCCAATTTTGGTGCGCTCATGCAAATTGTAGCCTCATTTTCCTATTTTTAGTGGAGATGAGTGGTACCCGGTGGGGTCTTCTGCTGGTGTAGCCCATCCGCCTCAAGGTTGTGCGTGTTGTGGCTTCACAAATGCTTTACTGCATACCTCGGTTGTAACGAGTGATTATTTGAGTCAAAGTTGATCTTCTATCAGCTGGAATCACTTGGCCCATTCTCCTCTGACATCTAGCATCAACAAGGCATTTTCGCCCCCCAGGACTGCAGCATACTGGATGTTTTTCCTTTTTCAGACCATTCTTTTCTTTTCTTTGTAAACCCTAGAAATGGTTGTGCGTGAAAATCCCAGTAACTGAGCAGATTGTGAAATACTCAGACCAGCCCATCTGGCACCAACAACCATGCCATGCTCAGCGTTGCTTAGATCACCTTTCTTTCCCATTCTGACATTCACTTTGGAGTTCAGGAGATTGTCTAGACCTGGACCACCCCTCTAAATGCATTGAAGCAGCTGCCATGTGATTGGTTGATTAGACAATTGCATTAATGCAAAATTGAACAGGTGTTCCTAATAATCCTTTAGGTGAGTGTAGTAGTGGGAATTGAACCCAGATCTCCCACACCAAAGGCATGTATCATATCCACTGCGCCATTACCACCCCAAAGCAATTGCACAGAATGCTGAATAAGACATAGTATAGGCATAGACATGAACAAAATGAACTCTGATGGGGTAAAGTACTTTTACTTGCAACATTATACATACAGTACATTATTTTAACAGCAGCACATTTAGTTGTTTGTCTGCAGCCTTTCTGTTTGACATGAAGTGTCATTCAGCTTAATACTGTATTATTCTTTTATAGTAAAAGAACTTTTAATCACAATGTTACAGAGAAGTCGTAACTTGCTGTAACAGAAAATCAGCTTGGACCCATTTGAACAATATTAATTTCTGAACAGTTTCTGTTTATAAATAATGTGTGAATAAACAGAAAGAGAAGAGAAGTGAGACCTCTTTCTGTTACCACACTTTCAAAGGTCATCGTGTGTGTGTGTGTGTGTGTGTGTGTGTGTGTGTGTGTGTGTGTGTGTGTGTGTGTGTGTGTGTGTGTGTGTGTGTGTGTGTGTCTTTAATGGTGTGGGTTGATGCTTGTTGCACTCCACTGATCTGGACAGAAAAATGCAAATGAAGCTCTGTTGGCACTCACCACATTTACAACGACTACTGTAGGTACATTTACTCAAGTATTGTACTTCAGTACATGTTTGAAGTACAAACATACTTGTACTTGAGTGTTTCTATTTTATGCTACTTCATACTTCAACTCCACCACACCTCAGAGGCAAATATGGGCCTTTTACTCCACTGCCTTTATTTTGAAGTTACTTTTCAGATTCAGATCAATACTACAAAATACAATCAACTAAGAAATGATGATGTATAATTATAGGTTAAGCTGTCCAGCTGTTTATAAAGTAGTTAAATGAGCTCCACCTTTCCCATCTGCAACATTAAAATGACGAACACCTGAATGCATCAAAAATGAGGGCTGTGTATCGTTCAAAAATGTGCGATACCAGTACCAATTCCGATTGATACCGGTTCCTAAACGATACTTTTTTCGATACCAATTTTATTAAACAAAAAGAAAGTTACAACATTACGGCACAAATCTTTATTTATTTTTAAGCTCCTACTACGTGAGCCCTGTCACTGTGCGTAACGTAGAGTTTTCCCTGCGTGTCTCTACGACGTGCAACGTTAGACAGCCAATCAGCAGCATTATTAGATCTTGTTAGAAGCATGCTGCATGCTTATTGGCTCACTGACACTGATGAGATTTACTCCTAAGGTATTGAAATTGTGTATTGATACTCGATACTAAGGAGGCAAGTCCGTCTGTGCCTAAAAAGTATTGAATTCGGTACCCAGCCCTAGCAATAATTATAATCCAGTGATATAATATGATTCTGAAATGGTCCACTCTGCATGATGAGTACTTTGCGTGTATTTTGATGCTGATACTATTGTACTTTAGTAAGATTTTGTAATTCAGGCCTTTTACTTGTAACAGAGTATTTCTACACTGTAGTATTGCTACTTTTACTTAAGTACAAGATGTGAATCCTGTAAAAGTAATAACCAGTATATGTGTCTTTGTGTGTTCAGGCACGTAACAAGCAGAATGGAGAGCTGGCAGCCATTAAGGTCATCAAGATGGAACCAGGTGAGATTTGTTTTTGAATGTTTATCCTTTTAAAAGAGAGGCATTATGACTTGTTTGTAATAATGCCCGAGGCCTGAGAGGACACTGAAAAACAAGCCTCTAGATGTTCTACCTAAGCACTTGCATAAAGGTAACCAACATGTTTCCAGCCTAGTATATTTACTCATTTACTCAAGTACTGTGCTTACATATGCTCCCATGGAGGGATCGTCATATTAAGGACTATCCTGAATAAAAAAGGGAGAGTATACGTGTACAACTAAACACACACATATCAGTTTTAAAAAGAGCTTATTGTCTGTTTAATATCATGTCCTTGTTTCAGGGATGTTTATGTATTTATAGGGAAGTGGTACTTTAACGGCTGAGCGGAAGCTGCATCTGTCAGTATTTATGATTAGACAGACAGTGTTGGAGGAAGTATTCAGATCCTATACTTCAGTAAAAGTACTAATAACACACTGAAATTACTCCTCTGCAGGTAAAAAAGTCCTGCATTTAAAAATTAACTTAAAGTGACTATATGTAACTGTGTAATGTTCCATCTGATGATCATAAATGACCTGTAACAGCAAACAAGACTTACGGTGAAAAGAACGCTATTTTATATAGTTTTTATTAATGCCTCTGCCCGGGTCCGATTTTTCCCACAAAGTGACAGAATGATTTACGGCAGGTAGACGGCGCTACAGAGCACACATTCTGTCGGGGCACAGATTTTGGTGTAACACTGGAAAAGCCTGAAGCCTGTGTTATTGTATCCAGCCAGGTAAAAAAAAAAATAGCAGCATGGCCCAATGGTTAGCACTTTGTCCTCACAGCTAGAAGGTTCTGGGTTTGAATCCAGGTCGTTCCGGGCCTTTCTCTGTGGATTTTGTATGTTCTCCCCATGTTTGCGTGGGTTTCCTCCGGGTGCTCCGGTTTCCCCCACCATCAAAAAACATGTATTAGGTGCTCCAGTCAGTGCCCTTGATCAAGGCACTGGCTCAGATCTGGAGTTGGTCCCCGGGCGCTGTAAATGGCTGCCCACTGCTCCCTTGAGGGATGGGTTAAAATGCAGAGAATGAATTTCGCTACATGTATGTGTATGTAACAAAGAAGTACCTTTAAACGATGCATCTGTAATGTACTCTCTTATTGTAAATGAAAGATTTTTCTGTCTGAGCAAAACATTCATCGCGACTATACAACCTCCCGGTAACGCTAACTCAGTAATCTACAGTGGGCAATACAGCACCATAAAGAAATGAGCTTTATGACAGCAGGTGTGATAAAAACAATACCACTTTTGTCCAAAGCGACCGCTAGACTCATCACAACCTGAAAGTTATAGCCACTTTAAGTAAAAGTATGTAAGTATTATCAGCAAAACCACCTATCTCTAAAAAGTCAACTTTTCATAGTGTCAGAAAAACAGCCCTGTTGATCCAAGAGGCTTTTCATACTTATACCTTACACTAAACTCAAAAGGAAAGGAGCTAGATGTCTTAAAGACTTGGTTAGCATGTAGCGTGTATACCCACTAACTGTGTTCATAAGTAATGTGACTAAAATAATAAATATGTCTTCCCCTCTTTCTGTCTGGTTCCACAGAGGATGACTTTTCTATCATCCAGCAGGAAATTGTCATAGTGAGGAGCTGCAAACATCCCAACATAGTGGCTTATTATGGCAGCTACATACGGTGAGTGGTCTGTCTCTGTGTCCCCCCCCCCCCCCCCTCTCTTATAAATCTCAGATACAGACGTTAACTCCTCTTTTGTCTTCAGAGCCAATAAACTGTGGATCTGTATGGAGTTCTGTGGAGGAGGCTCCCTGCAGGATATCTACCATGGTGAGTGAGTGAGTGATTGAGTTTATGTTTATGTTTTATGTTTATTGGTTTCACACACACACTAATGTATGACTATTTGGTCATGGGTTTCTTTCTGAAATAAAACATCTAAAAGCAAAAATACTATCATACCCTGAATTGCATTGCACAACCATGTTACTTTTCCACTTCCGGGATTGTTCAGGTGCCACCGGGAATTTGGCCGTATGTCCGTTACTTTCCGCTTTCTTTGTGTTAGAATTCTAAACTCGGGTGGATTCATGAGGACTATGGTTAACTGCTCCTCAGATCTCTGCAGGGTAATCTGTCTGGACTATCTGTCCAATCTGAGTTTTCTGTTGCACGACTAAAACAACTTTTGAACGTACACGTTCCACCAAAACAAGTTCCTTCCCGAGGCTATTTTGCAGAGGCGCCATTGCTCCGTCCGGTGCTAGCGCCGCCCAAAATGATGGTGATTGGTTTAAAGAAATGCCAATAAACTACAGCACGTTTTTCTCCCATCCTGGAATGCTGTGTGGACTAGCCAGACCCTCCTCCGCAACGCTGTGGAGGAAGGTCTTGCAATGCGAGACTTTTCTAATGAACCTTGATCACTTACAGTAATGTACTCTGGAGGCTGTAAACTATTAGTATTGAATTATTAAAAGTAAATTGTGTTCCACAGTGACTGGTCCTCTGTCTGAGCCACAGATCGCCTACATCTGCAGGGAGATGCTGCAGGTAATTATTCATTCACTTTAAAGGATTTACTCTTAATGATCTGGAGCTGTTGATAATGATGTCCAAGGCACAACAACTGTTTTGCTCCATTTATTCTTTGTTTTCTCTTCATTTCTGAAATGGGGTTTAATAGTTGAAATTAATAAGTGAAAGCTTTTATTTATATTATCCAGGGCCTTGACTACCTGCATGCACAGAAGAAAATCCACAGAGACATCAAGGTAAACGCGTCTGACTTTCATTCTACATTGTTGTTTACTCGTGTCTTGTATTTATTTGTGGTAAAAGCGCGTTAGATTACAGTTGGTGAATAAGTGGGTCACTGCAGCAGCAGATGTAAGCTGTAAACAAGAACATGGCAAACACTGTACCCTAGGTTAAGACTAATCATCTTTATGTTTTTATTGAACCAGCTGATAGACAATATTTTTGTTCTATTGTCCAGTGACTTTAAATTCAAAGCTCTCAGACTTTTCATCTTATAACTTTATGATGGGAAAATCATTTAGAAAATGAGACAGTGAATCCAGCGGTGGAATGTAACTCACTGTGCATTTACTCAAGTGTTGTACGTAAGTACACAGTTTAGCTACTTGTCCTTTACTTGGGTATTTCCATTTTATGTAACTTTATACTTTCTACTCCACTACATTTGTCTGACAGCTTTAGTTACTTTTTCAGATGACAGTTTGTTTGAGAGTTGTTTTTCTGACACCATGACAAGTTTTAAAACTTTTTAGAGATACGTGGTTCTCACAGGACAGCGACGCTACAAACATATGATGATCTTATAGATTATGATGCACTGCTGTAGATTAAACTACCCAACAGTATATAAATGAGCACAACCTTAAACATCTACAGCAGTAAGATGCAACATAGACATTAATGCAGCAGGAATATTAATCCAGAAACATCTGATATAACAGGAAAACACTGACAGGGAACATTTTACTGCACAATAAGTACTTTAAGTACTTTTCTGTGAGTTTTGCTTATAATAGTTTTACTAGTAGCAAGGTTTTGAATGCAGGACTTTTACTTGTTTAATTTTCACAGTGTGGTATTTTTACAGAAAATTACTGACCAATGCCTTCTACAACAGATTTTTCTATGAGTGAAAATGAAGTCATAATACAAAAGTTGATATTGTCTCCCACAAGGTCAGGAAGTGGCTCCCAGGATTTATCTCGTGAGAACATCAGCATTATTTTAGCTTTATTTCATGCAAAGTTTAATATTAACAGAAATAAGAAGGTGGGTGGTGATGGAGCAGTGGATATGACACATGCCTTTGGTGTGGGAGATCTGGGTTTGATTCCCACTGCGATACATCAACCAATGTGTCCCTGAGCAAGACACTTAACCCCTAGTTGCTCCAGAGTTGTGCGACCTCTGACATATATAGCAATTGTAAGTCGCTTTGGATAAAAGCGTCAGCTAAATGACATGTAATGTAAAAGAAGAGTTTTACTTCTCAGTAAATCGTACTTACTGATGGTAGTGCAGCCGAAAATGAGCAGACAGAGAGAGAGGATACTTAGCACACTACAACAATCAGTCCATCAAATGACCTTTAGTTCTACTTTTAAAGTTAACAGGTTTTTGATCTCCATCCTGTGTGGGTTCAGTTAAAGATCACTGAGAGGGGAGTGTTTGTATGATGAGATGTGTCTCTGGTTGTGTTTGTGTTGATGTGTCTCTCGCTCTCTCTCGCCTCCAGGGTGCCAACATCCTCCTCAATGATCAGGGCGAGGTCAGGCTGGGTAGGTGCATGTTTGCGCAGTGTGTGCTCTGTGCTGTACCGCTGTGGTGAAGATGAGTCACTATCTGCACGACTGACATCACTGACGCATAGGCGCAATAATTAAAACTGGCCAGTGCAACCCACCCCAAAAACCTAAGAAAAAATTCACCAGAATGCAGAAAATGAAGTGTTTAAAAAAACGGTCAAAATTCTCAACCCCCCCCCCAATGTTGAACCCAAAATTACGCCTTTGCGGACCGCTCAATTAAATCATCTCTGCTGTCTCGTTTGGATCTTATTTAAGGACTTAAATGGTCCTCTCTATTTTGTGGTGGTCTGAATTAGGGCTGCCACAAAGATTATTTCCATCGTCAATTAGCCTGTCCATTATTTTCTCGATTAATCGATTAGTTGGTTGGTCTATAAAGGCCAGTTCAGACCAAAGATTCGCAAAACCGTTTTAGAACGTCGCAGAGAAAAGTTGCAGAGGTCTGAACCGGCCCGTCTCAGCTGGACTCAAACCAGATGATGGTGTCGCTGCGACTCAGCTGGTCGAGTCTCCAGAGGCTGGTTTTAGAACGTAAGAGACGTCAGCTGGTAAAGTCAGCTATAAACTATAGAAATTAATTGATCCATAATCCATTTTATTTTTATGTTACAAACAGATGGTCAAAATGGCAGAGTTTTAGACGGAGCCTCAACGACCGCCCGAAAGCACGGTAATGCTATATGGTCAAGCGAGATAGAGAGTGACTGAAGAGAGGGAGGGCCCAGCAGCGCAAGAACAAAGCAGTGAATCCGAGAAATAAAACGTGTTTTCGCCGATTCATCAGTAGAAATGCAACTGTAGCAAGCCTCTCACTATCACTAACGTTATCCACATGCATATTTAGATGCAACAAATGATATCTCTAGCTACAAAAAAACCTGGAAGTCGGAAGTTAGAACGGAAGTTCAAAGAGGCATTTATATGGAGATGATACTACTCTCGTCGCATTGGTGTGAACTGGCAGCTTTCAGAACGCTGCAAACCGGCTCGTTGCAAGAAGTTTCAAGTTTCAACTGGTTTAGTTGCGAATCTTTGGTCTGAACTGGGCTTAAATTGTCTTAAAATGGTAAAAATTTTGATCAGTTTCCCAAAGCCCAAGATGACGTCCTTAAATGTCTTGTTTTGTCCACAACTCAAAGATATTCAGTTTACTGTCAGAGGAGTGAAAAAACTAGAAGATATTCAAATTTAAGAAGCTGCAATCAATTTTTAATTTTCATAACAAAAAATGACTCAACCCAATTAATCGATTATCAAAATAGTTGGAGATTAGTTGACAACTAATCGATTAATGGATTCATCTTTGCAGCTCTACTCTGGTTCCAACATTTAATATTCGGCTGCAGAACGATGTTTCGTTTACGAGCAGAAGTCTTATCATTGTCATTTTCCTAATATGATTTTAAGGCTAAATCTCATGCATTAAAAACACAACCATTAATATTATTTATTTATTTTTTAATTGGGTTTATGCTCATGTCTGTCGTGCTTGATGGTGTTGTCACAGTGTGCAGTAATTCTGAAATCAAAGTAGATAGTAGAAATACAAAGCACATTAATTTGTATTCGGAGCCTTGATTTAATTTTTTTTACAAAGAGTCACTCAAGACTCACAGAAATCTGTGTTTTTAAGTATATTTTTAGTAAAACTGAATGAGTGGTTCTTTATATTGTTTGTTTCCTCTGTTGTGTAGCTGACTTTGGGATCTCGGCTCAGATCACTGCCACTCTGGCCCGGCGGATGTCCTTCATCGGGACACCATATTGGTGAGATCCAAACCCAGAGATCAGTCTCTCTGCAGCTTTTAATGTTACAGGTCTTGTAAACACCTCAGTCTGGACATTTAAGGACAAAATTACTGCAGGCGGCTGCGGGGACTACTTTTCTATTTTATGCATGAAATGAACTAATGAACAACATTATACAACATTTACGAGGCAATTAGTTTTACTGCTGAAGCTAACCCAGATGATTTAGAATATTTATTTGCTGTCAGAAGCAGAATTGCATCACTTCATTATGAGCTTCCTCTTCTTTCACCTCTTACGGTTTTCACTTGGCTGTAGTGTGTGACTCTGACTTTTATGTTTCAACCATAGACTGTAAATTTAATGGACAAAGCTTCCAGGTCTGAAAAGTGAAGCCAATGTGCCTTAAACCTGCATTATATCTCCTTTCCAGCAGGAAAAAAAAAAAAAAAAAGGATGATAAAGTAGGGGATGTTTTAGGGGCGTGGCTAAACATTGACCTGTCAATCAGGACAGAGGGTTAGCAATGCTAACCATGGCACTGTGGACATTAAAATAGCCGTGAACTTGTTTTTGGGTGTTGTCCATGTTTTCATCTTGAACTTTGACCCTCTCGCTGTGTGTTTTCACTTCAGCAAAGGTAACTGGAACATTTTGGTCGCCTAGAAATATCTTCAGCTCTATGTTCAGCGTTCTGCTAACCAGGCTAGCTACCGACCGCTTGCGTTAGCTGGTAACTTAAGGAAACATTTGCCGATTTTCTGCTCCACCGTACACGCAGATGAGTGGCGGCAGTACCCTGAGGGCAACCTTCCCTCTTTAGCGCATCCGGTTGCAAAAAACAAGATGGCGACATCCGTATTGACAAACTCGAGGCTTCAAAACGGCAGTCCACAAACCAATGGGTGGCGTTTTATGTCTATGGTTTCAATTCTACCTAATTTATCTTTAGAGTAGCTCTAGTCTCACATTGCCAGACCTTCCTCCACAGCGCTGCGTTGGACTAATTCACACAGCATTCTGGGATTGGGAGAAAAACGTGCTCTGGTTTATTGGCATTTCTTAAAACCAGTCACAATCATCATGGGCGGCGCTAAGCGCCGGACAGAGCCACGGTGCCTCTCCAAAATAGCCTCAGGAACGTCGTGGATTCTGACAAAAAGTTCTTCATTTGTTGCTGTTCCCCTCCTGTCCTCAGGATGGCGCCAGAGGTGGCAGCAGTGGAGATTAAAGGGGGCTACAATGAACTCTGTGACATCTGGTCTGTGGGCATCACAGCCATCGAGCTGGCAGAACTACAGCCGCCCATGTTTGATGTCCATCCGCTGCGGTAAACACACACGTACACCTGTGATTGAATGTAATAAGGACATTTACTTAAGTACTGTATTTAAGAACACATTAGAACAACTTGTACTTTACTTGAGTATTTACATTTTCTGCTACTTTAAACTTCTACTCCACTACTGTACATCTCAGAGACTTTTTATTTCCTTCACTACATTTGTCTGACAGCTTTCCTCTCTTCACATCGCTGATGTAAAACCAAACACACTGCAGTTATTAGTAGGGATGTCCAGATCCGATCACGTGATCAGAAATCAGGCCTGATCACGTGGTTTCAGACTCGATCGGAATCGGACGTTACCTCCCGATCAGGACTCGGATATATATGTATATATATTCTCATTATTTTTTAACACATCTATAGTTATGCGGTGGCACAGAGTTAGACCCTTTTGACTCCACACAGAAACAGCAACGCGTGCGGCATGACATCACTTTGTTGCAGAGACGCTATTGGTTAAATGCCGGCAAAGTAGAACACGGAAGCAGCTTGAAGCAGAAAGCGCGAGTATGTCTGCGGTCTGGAGGGATTATAAAGTTGATGACAACAACATTGCCATAGCAAACTGTGAGATATGTAACAGAAGTGCTCTGTTTGTTAACAGAGTTGTTGAATGTTAAAATAAGGTGAATTAAATAAAAAATAAGGAACATCCTAGATCTTTTTTTTCGCTCTTATTTATTCTTTTTTTATATATTATAGAAGTATCGGATCGGGACTCGATATCGGTAGATACTCAAAATTAAATGACTCGGACTCGGACTCGAGGGCAAAAAAACCTCATCGGGACATCCCTAGTTATTAGTTCATCTTACATATTGAATCTGTTATAGGACAGACCAGGCATGTGCATAAATATGTGACATTCATGCACACAAACACTCACAGATTCTCACTGACTGTGTTTCTTCCTGCAGAGTCCTGTTCCTCATGTCCAAGAGTGGCTATCAGCCTCCGAAACTGAAAGACAAGTCTAAATGGTAAATAAAAACACATTATATTGAACCATTACATCATGGGAGCGAATGGTTCTTATTGTATCAATCAAGCTGTTGCTGTTGGTTTTGCATTTATATTTCCAGCTGTGAACAGATGTTTTCGTAGTGAATGTTAATAAAAAATGTAATCTGAAGACGGTCAGATAAAAAAAGTCAGAGTCTGGACAGGCCAACCACAAACGTACATGTAAACAAGTTGTGTTGATGTTGTAGTAATATTGCGATTTTAATAATCCGATTAGTAGGATCTAAATACAAGCATCCGTTACATATGTGTAAGTGTGTTACTGTACGTTCCAAGATGCTACCAACATATCTCCTGTCTACAGGTCCTCCATGTTTTATAACTTTGTTAAGGCCATGTTGGTGAGGAACCCGAAGAAGAGACCCAGCGCCTCCAAGATGCTCTCAGTCAGTACTGCTCACATATGATCCAGTTCAGGTTTATTTGGTGTCATTTCTGAATCAAATATATATATATATATACATAATCTAACTATGTTTTGGCATGACTTTAAACATGTAGCAACACTGATTTGTACACAAACTGTCTTGAGGGAGATATCACACATCCAAGAGTAGCTATAGTTTATATATTTTTTTAACAGCAGTTTTTCAAAATGACAAAGTGAAAGGTGTGGCTCGTAGTAATGAACCTACATAGAGCCAACCCGGGCTCCAACAAAAGGTCTCACTCACAGTGATCAATGCAAAATGCTTTGTTTAAACACTAAACTAGAGCAAAGGCAGACAGACTGGAGACACTAAAAGTTGTTAGGTAGTCAGGTAAAATAATAGCACCTTAATCAGTGAACAGGAAAGAGGATATCAGGATGAAATGAGACTAAAACTGTTAGGTAATTCATTTTCTTCTACATCAGTCTTGGCCTCCTGTACGCTTTTTCTTTACTTGGAGCCTACTCATTGTTTCTGTTGGCTCTTTCTCCTTGCTTTGTGTCTCCTCCCCACCTCGCCCCCTCTCTTCTGCAGAACACGTTTTTGACCCAGCAAGGCCTGAACCAGGAGCTGACCCTGGACCTGCTGGAGAAGTATCGACACCCTGAGAAACTCAAGTCCTGCCTGGTGACGGAAGACGACGAGATGGAGGTCTTAACCACATTCTTTATTGAAACTGAGATGAAGCTCTCAATAGATATTAACATTCTGACCAATCACGATCATCTGTTTCATTTTTTTCACCTCGACTTTTAATTTTAAATTAAGACACTAAAGGCAAAAACAACATTTTCAATTCAAGGGTTATAGGGCTCTTTTGCTTCCATAACATGTCTTCTTTCAGACTTTTGGGGAAAAAAAGACCCAAAAACACATTCAGGTCTTTATTTTACTACACCACTTTGTGTATTTGTGTCTGTAGATTTCTCCTGAATTCACCAAAAGTTAGCATGAGATAATGCCCGATTTGCATATTTAAACGTAAAAATCTCAGAATAGTTTTAAAACAAAATATTAATGTCTTAAAGTATCGACTGGAGAAGTTTTATGGTGATGTATATTAGTTAAAAATGTGTTACCCTATTCACCTGTAGTGTTTAGCTTAATGTAGGCAAACTTTTACAATGCATATTGTTGGGGATTTCCTCCTCTGTGTCCCCCCTTTTGGGACAATATGTCTGACTCCAATCCCTGCACATTTGTTAAATTGGAATTACATTGATCCTAAGCAAGAGCCAAATAAGACGATAAGATAAAGTCAATACATTTGTTTAATCAATCAAGCATCGTAGTTTCAATACACAGATCTGTGGGATCACAAGGCACGCAGAGACTAAGTTTCCCTAGCAACAGACAAAAAGCCAGAGCCGGTCCACGTATCTCTAGACTGTCAGACCTCGTGAGCCCCGATCTATATATCCCCTCATCTCTTATACTTTCTTTCGTGGGCCCCCTCTTCTTCTTCCGGACCGGGTCTGCTATCTTCACGCAACACCCGCCAGGGTGGGGGCCACTGTATTCTGTCTCATCCTCATTTGTTATTATTACTTACTAAGCTGGAGGCCACTGTGACCCTAACTATCTTATAGTTATGGCTTAAGCTAAATAATCATACACCAAAACACACTTGGTCTCTTATGGAAACGTTTTACATTCTTATTATATTTATCTGCAAATAGTAAGAACATTATTCTACAATATCTTTTAAAGGCCATTTTCTCAAAATGAGTTTTTCTCTCAGACTCTGAGCCAGAAATTGCCAAGTCAGTAGCATTTACATACACCAAACTTTCAAGTTTTATTCCTATCTATATTCTGAAGGTTCCTACACAGGGCTTTGTTCATATATCATTCACAGCCTGATTTATATAACATTTTATTCCTAAAAACATGGTGAAAAGGATTTTTTTATGGCTGTTTACAGTATTTTCTGATTTATTAAGTGATAATAATAAAAAAAAAAGATATCCAGAATTTCCCCAGTAAAAACCTTTGATTCTAATATGTCGGCAAAATGAAACAAGAATTGTGAACCTGGCTTTATCCAAACTGTATGCAAATTATGAGTGCATATTTGAATATTTGAACATAACATTTCAGAAAACTTGTAACACAAAAAATAATTGTCCTAATGTAACTAATCAACTGGGGAAGTTTTATTTTGATATCTATTAGTTCAAATATTTCCCTATTCAGCTGTAGTGTCTCTGCTTAAAATGTGTATTTAGCCAGCTGGTGGTATTCTACCTGAGATCACAGACTCTGATCGGATTAATAATGGGTTTTTCTTGTTGATTTAAGGTGATGGGCTCTTTGAAGAGGATCCAGTCTATCAACAAGCACAACCAGGCAGAGAGGACAAACTCTGACATTAGCTGTAAGAAATCACTCTTTCACTTTAGCTATGAACAACCTTATGATAAAGAATATAATGAAATGAAATGTTAATATGGAAAGTGTCTTTGTGTTGAATTGTTTTGCTTGTGGTTGCTCAGTGGAACAGATTTACACTCGGAGGCCTGTGAAGAAAGAATCACCAAACACAACAGTAAGTTTATTACACTTTCAATGTTGCAGACAATAGTGAATATGTTTTATTTGTCTTAAGTCTTGGCGATCGGCCCCTTTATTAAACAATAAAGACAGTAACAGCGAATATAAATTTAACACAACAAATAGAGGAGTTTTCTACATCTATAAGTTTGTACTCGTTGGCTGTAACTTCTTTTAGAAATATTGCTAAGTTCCTGTGTTTTTTCACAGTTAAGACCTTCTCTGGAATTCACCGGCAGTAGCAAGAGTCCAATGAGGTAACTGGATCACATGTCACAGACGTGGAGTCACATTAAATACCTGATCATGAGATTTAACTTCTGTTTCCTCTCTCAGGGATCAGGACACAGACTCGGACGACGACTATGACGATGTGGATATGTAAGAAAACATGTTTAAACCACGTCTAACAAAACACAACACAACAGCGTATGCAGTGTTGTAATGTAACGAAGTACAAATACTTCACTACTGTACTTAAGTAGAATTTTCACGTATCTGTACTTTACTCATTATTTATATTTGCGGAAACTTTTACTTCTGCTCCACTACATTTCCTTAATAAAATGTATACTTTTACTCCACTACATTTCCCCTAAGCATTTTAGTTACTCGTTACTACAAAATAAAATCAGAAGAAATTTATTACACTGAAAAAAAGGAAGTTTGGTACGGCGAATCATTGCTCCTAAATTGCCAAGATAATGCACGCTCCATTCCAGTTCCACTCCTAATGCCTGTTTGTTGCCAAGCGGCAAAAAAACAACAACCATAGGCCAAAACTAACGAGGAAGAGGAGGAAGCATAATAACTGATAGTGTCATGGAAGCACCTGCTGCAGGCTCTGCCGCGATGGTAACAGATGATGACCACCCCGACGACAGTGGTGATGAAGATAACATTACACACCTTTGGCCATAAAGTTCATAAAGAAAGTTTTTTTTACTTTTACTTCTAATACTTAAGTACATTTAATAACATAAAATTGCTATGGATACTTAAGTATAGTAAATAAATACAGTAAATATCAGATACAGAGACTTCTACTCAAGTTATATTCTAAAAGGAGACTTTAACTTCTACCAAATTCATTTTCTGGGAAGATACTTTTACTCAAGTATTGCTTTCAAGTACTTTATACAAGACGTATGATGATTCATTTTAAAAAACTGCTGACTTTAGTTAGAGGTAGAGTTAAATACTATACTAACACAGATGATTGTATGTAAAATGTGTTCTTATTTTGTAGTTTTTAAAACTCAGGAAAGGAGCACCTACAGAAATAATTACCACTGCATTTGGAGCCGGCCATTTTGAATTGTATGTGTTTTTTTTCACTTATTTTATGCAAATTCGTTTGAACTTCTCCTAGGGGGTTTATCGGATTTGTCTCCTATTCAGTTGGTATAATCCTCTGACTCTGTGACCCTACATTGCGAAGGAATAGACGATTGATTGAATGATGATGTAATAGGTCATGTGACGGCATTTTAGGCCCTGAACAGGTGTGGAACTTTTTAAAACTCCTCCAGGAAGATTCAACAGATCCTTCTCAAATTGGGTCAGTAGCATGTCAAGATTTTCCCGATGCCAAATTGCAAAGCTTTTGTATTTTCATTAAACGGTGTTGCCATGGCAAGGCGGGCAATTTGCATGTTTCGCCATAATACAGGAAGCTGTTATAAATTTACT
Organism: Sander lucioperca; assembly: GCF_008315115.2. Taxonomy (NCBI): domain Eukaryota; kingdom Metazoa; phylum Chordata; class Actinopteri; order Perciformes; family Percidae; genus Sander; species Sander lucioperca. Next base: position 913,873 of record NC_050177.1, read on the forward strand.
TTACACTGTCCAATCTGCCTGAAACTTCACATGCATGATAAGTGTCCAGGCCTGGAGACATCTGGCTAGAAGGGATACAGCTACGGCAGGAAGTTATACAAAATCTCGCAAAAAATCTAATATAATACAATAACATATTTTTAATACTTTCACCCAGGAATCATCGGGATAGTTTTTTTTGGGCATTTTTAGGCCTTTATTTTCACAGGACAGATGAAGACATGAAAGGGGAGAGAGCTTGGGAATGACATGCAGCAAAGGGCCGCAGGTCTGAGTCGAACCCACGGCCGCTGCGTTGAGGAGTAAACCTCTATATATGTGCGCTTGCTCTACCAACTGAGCTAACCTGGCCACACCTCGGGATAGTTTTAATCCAAACCACAATCTTTTTCCTAAACTTAACTAGGCGAGGGCCCGTTCATCGCTGCTTGCAGCTTTAATTAACACTGACTTGGACTTTTTTGCCAGCAGTCACTTCTTCATGTTTTTCTCTTAAATACAATCGATCATACATAGTATAACTTCAATATATTGCATTGACACTTCCTCTCTGTGTTTTGTCCTCCTCAGCCCTACGATGCAAGTCACCAGGTTAGTCTGAATAAACACAAACTCACGTGTGTATTAATGTGTATTTGTATCGTTAACACAGAAGACTCTCTCTCTCTCTCTCTCCCAACAGACTTATAATGCCAACTGATGAAACTCCCCCTCCACTTCCTCCAAAGGTGATTATCGACGAAAATATGGTTTTATATGCATGTGTGTTTATGATGATGACAGGGCTGAAAAAAAACCATTGTATTCATTGAAAGGCTGAACTTTGAAATGTAAGGTGTTAACAACTATTGCCGAAGACCTTTCTACATGCAATTTTTAGCATTTCTGTTGTTTTAGTAATAGACAGTGGTGGAAGAAGTATTTGGGTCATTTACTTCAGTAAAAGTACTAATACCACATTGTGAAAATACTCCACTACAAGTAAAAGTCCTGCATCCAAAACCTTTATTAAATATATGTATGTAAGTATTATCAGCAAAATGTATTTAAAGGTGCTGTAGGTAGGATTGTGAAGATCCAGGACTTAGCCAAAAAATTTGAACATCGACAACTTCTCAGTCCCTCCCCCCTTTCTGCTAAAGCCCAAAACGGTCTCATAAGCCCCTCCCCCTACAAAGGAGAATGAATGCATGTGCATGAGCAGTGATAGACACCCCTCCCCCCCCAGCCCTGATTGGTGCATCTGAACAGGGAGCTGTGGATTTTTGCAAATCTCACTACAGGCTGTAGGTGGTGCCAGAGGAGCTGGATTTTTTTTTTTAATTACCTGCTTCATGTAGTTCTACTGGAACATAGGGTCAGTTTCAGCAAATATGACAGAAAGTTAGTTTAATAAGTCTTGCGTACTGCACCTTTAAAGTATGAAGGTAAAAGTACTAATTGTTTAGTAAAATGTTCCCTGTCAGTGTTCTCCTATTATATCTGATGTTTCTGGATTAATATTCCTGCTGCATTCATGTCTATTGCATCTTACTGCTGTAGATGTTTAAGGTTGTGCTCATTTTAACTCCTTTTAAATACTGTTCAGAACCAGAAAAGGATTAATTGCCAAGTAAGTAACACTTACAAGGATTTTGCCTTGGTGGGTGGTGGATACATACAGTACATGTAAACATATTGAAAGGGAATTAACAATAAATACAAAAACTAGTATGTACAATATGACTGTTTAAACAAAAAGAGAAAAAAGGTTGCATTGTAGTTCACACATTTAGTTCCCTGGAACACAACACACCACACCACTTCCTGCTCTGTCATGTACTGTATTAACCCTTGTGTTGTCCTCTGTCTGTTTTAATGTTACCTGTTTATGAAACATAAAGTATAAATGATCACCCAATTCTGCGTTACATCTTCTTAGCCAACTTCATTCCAACTTGTTACCACTAGTTTTACACTTCTTGTTGGAATTCAATGGTCAACAAACTTCATTTATATGAAATTATACCTAATTTCTGAGTTTTGACCCGAGGACAACAGGAGGGTTAACTCGTTTTGGATAAGATACTGTTTGAAATGTAAATGCCAAAGACAGTAACCATGTGGGTATGTTTCGGTCTGTTCAGCCCAAAGCTCGGACCAGCTCAGAGGAAAGCATAGCGGGGGAAGACGACCGGATGAGGAAACCCTGCTCCCTGTACGCCCCTACCCCTCTCACCAGGACCTCCAGCGGGACGCAGGTCCGACCTAAGCCCCGGCCACGACACTCACGGCACTCAGGTGAGCTGCCTCACCTTCATACACAATATAGCAGGAAACCTTCTAGCAAACATTAGTCTCTCATTGCCAGATCTGTCCCCACAATCCTGCGGAGAAAGGTCTGGCAACAGAAGCATACACTCCTGGATAGTAGAAAAAAACACTCTGGGTTGTTTGCATTTCTATAAACCAATCGCAATCATCTTCAAGCTCCGGACGCTGTGACCGTGGCTGTTTCTCTGAACTATTAGTGAAGATAATTCCTAATTTCTGCTCATTTTACTAAAAAATTACCAATAATTTCATGTAAATGATGTTTATTCACCATCAATTCCATAAAGAACTGTAAAACTAGTGGTAACAACTTATGAAGTTGGCTAAAAAGATATAACATACAATTGGGTAATCATTTGGGTCAGGCTACTTTATGCTTTATAAACAGGCAAACCGAACCGGAGGACAACAAGTGCATGGTTGACGGGAAGACAATACAAGGGTTAAAAATGGCGGGTTTGTTCAGGACACCCCCCGCCCATATGTTGCTAGCAATGATGACGCAGTGAATTAGTGACGATTCTCTCCGACCAATCAGTAGTCTGCAGGTTTTCACGTCACCTTTTGGTATTGCCTCAGCTCGCTTGGAACCTCGACGGAGGTGATACTAAAAAAAGTACCTCTTGGCAGGTACCAGGGACGTTTTTTCATAATGGAAAACCAAAAAAGGCGAGTAGAGTCGAGGCGAAGCGAGTCAAGCAGGTACCATGTAATGGGAAAATGCCATAAGAGCACCGTTGTGTATTTAAGCCAGTATTCAAGATTATGTTTTTCACATCCACTCTTAATTTCAACTATACTGTACAACAGAAAAAACACATTTCTACACCAAAGCAGTGCAAATTCTTTCACACAGTTTCTTATTGTGCGTGTATGTGTGTGTGTGATCCAGACCCTGCGTCCTGCCCTGCCCAGTTAATTGACAACCCGGCAGACATGGTTCCTCCTGAGCTCCCCCCTAAAGGAATCCGCAGACGGCAACCAACATCAAAGGTAACACTGGGCCGAAGAGCACCGGTGCACCAGTGGTGGAATGTTACTAAGTACATTTACTCAAGTACTGTACTCAAGTACAATTTTAACACACTTGTACTTTACTTGAGTCTTTTATTTTCATGGCACTTTATACTTCTACTCCGCTACATCTCAGAGGAAAATATTGTACTTTTTTCTTACATTTATCTGACAACTGAATTTACTTTGTAGATTTATATTTCGGCACACAAAACACACAAAGAACTTCTACAATATCACGTTTTCATATACAGCTGAGAGGATTAGTCGATTGACAGACCATTTTTTGGCAACTACTCTTTGGTTTTTGGTAAATTATTTGATTTGTAGTTAAGATTTACAGAAGCTTATATTCAGCTGTAGATAATAACATCTTTCCATTTCCTCTTTGATTATCTTCTCTGTCTCACACTCAACATGAGCTGTTCCTTTTTGTTCTCAGGACCATACTGAGTGCGCCAGCCCCGTCATGAAGAAACCCCCTGTGAGTTTCTTTTGTGTCTTTTCCAGAAGTTCTCCTCCCTTCATATCAACTCCGCTGAGCGTCTGAGATGTGTTTGATGTTTCTCATGTGGAGAGAAACTATCCACCATTTAAACTCAGCAGGCACCATAGATAGATAGATAGATAGGTAGATAGATCTCTATTGTCATTGTATGCAATACAACGAAATTCTGTTGGAGCCATCCTCTCCAAATAGCAGCATAGAGTAAAAAGATAACACAATATATATATATATATATATATATACTGTATATACACATACACATACACAAAAAGATATATTATATATATTGGGTGAAAATGTGCTGGTGTATGTGTATATGTGTATATATACACATACACCAGCACATTCTCACCCAAGCACATCTCGCACATACACATTCATTCCATGTTCTCAATAAATAGCTATAAAACTAAAACAAACAGTAAACACAGCAGTTATTACACAGAGTCCAATTGCACTGAGGGGGTAAGGGATGTGTGTATGTTTTTATGTTTGTATGTGTGGATGTTTGTATGATTTCTGTAGTATGTTCACTGCTCTGGGGAAGAAGCTGTTTGCGCGTGTGCTGGTGGTTCTCAGTCTGCCTGAGGGGAGGGTGGTGAACAGGGAGTGTCCAGGTGTGAGGTGTCCTGCCTGATGTTTGTGGCCCGTGTGAGAAGACGGCTTGAGTATATTTCACTCAGGTTTGGTAGGGGGGAGCCAATGATCCTCTCAGCCATCTTGACAACCCGCTGCAGGTCCTTTTTTTCTGCTGATGTGTAGCTGCAGTGCCACACGGTGCAGCAGTATGTCAGAGTGCTCTCAATTGTGCAGCGGTAGAAGCGTGTCAGAAGTTCCTGAGGGAGCCCATTGCGTTTCAGTGTCCTCAGGAAGAACATCTTCTGCTGGGCTTTTTTAATGGTGTGGGAGGTGTTCTGGCTCCAGGTTAGATCCTCCACTATGTGCACTCCCAGGACAGCGGTACCATAGTTATCATAATACTGTATCTTGAGTTTAAAGGGATAGTTTGGATGTTTTGAAGTGGGGTTGCATAAGGTACTAGACAGTGTATTAGCTACAGTAGATGGCGGTTGGGACGCCCCCAGTTTGGAGAAGCAGGCAGGAGTACCGACACGGGAGCTAAGCAATGTCCTGCTATGCACGGAGGCAGCAGCTTAATGTATTTTAAGTTAAAGTGTACGCTATATTTAGAATATTTTCACAGCTTGTGTCAGACAGCCCTTTAGGATGGGGAACTGAAGCAGTTACCTAAGATCTCGTCAAAGCCACCAGACTCCTTTGACCTCATTTAACCTAGCGGAACATGGAAGTTGCTGGCCTACCGCTGCATCGATCAGTTCTAGTTTGTTTGTTAGTTTTGTTAGTTTCAACCACTTTTAAAACACTATAGTCACACAATAAGACAAACAAACTAACTGATTGAGGCAGCGGTAGACCAGCAAACTCCCTTGTTCTGCAAGGTAAAATTACTGTTTTTGTCAATGGAGTCTGGTGGCTTTGACAAGAGCGATACAATGGCCTTAGTTCCCCCTCTTGTAAACTTAAACAGGGCTGTTTGACGGCAAGGTAAAGTGCTGAAAGTTGTTTTAGTCGTGCGAGAGAAAACCCAGATTGGACAGATAGTCTAGCTAGCTGTCTGGATTTACCCTGCAGAGATCTGAGGAGCAGTTAACCATAGTCATTATAAATCCACCGGTGTTTAAAGTTCCCACACAAAGAAAGCGGAAGGTAACGGTTATCTGGCCAAAAAGAGTGAAATCCGGCAGAATTTCCGGTGGCAACAGAGCAATCCTGGAAGTGCAACGTCGTGGATATTGACTTATGAGAGGATTAAGCAGATAAATACAATCATTCTGGTCTGAGACTTTATGAAGTTGTATCACTGGGGAAAAAATAAATAATTGAATGCTCCTTTCTCTCTCTCTCTCTCTCTCTCTCTCTCTCCAGGTGTACTTTAAAAAGATCTTCCATGGCTGCCCTCTTAAAATCAACTGCTCCACCACCTGGGAGAACCCAGCTACCAAAGGTTGTATCAGCCACCGAATGAAGCGCACAGTCAATTCTCTGCTCTCTCTGTCTCGTCTGATCAAACTTGTGTTTTATCTGTCTGACCAGCCTGTGTTTCCTCTCTGTCTCTCCCTCAGACCAGCATCTGATCCTGGGGGCAGAGGAAGGGATTTACACCCTCAACCTCAGTGGCTCAGAGGCCACGATGGAGCTGGTAGGACTTTTATCTAATTAATACACAGAGCTACCTCAATGATTTACTAAGTGTTGGCTTAACAGCAGGTGGGTAATGTCTAGAGGTTGTCATAAGGAGTCTGTATTAGTTATTGGTAGTGTTGAGTGGCCAACCTTTTCTTCCTTTTTCAAGTACAGTACTTAACTTAAGTACACATTCAAGGTACTTGTACTTTACTTGAGCATTTCCATTTTATGCTACTTTATTCTTATACTCCACTACATCTCAGAGGTAAATATTGTACTTTTTACTCAACACCATTTGTCTGACAGCTTTAGTTACTTATCAGGTGACAGTTTTTCATCCCCTTCCTGTCCAGTGAAAACCATGTATCTCCAGATGTGTTGATGTTGAATGTTTGTGATGAACTGAAGGATAAAGTGTTTATTTACGTGTTGAGAAAGTTCTCCTACTTCTCAAACTAAATAAAGTATTTAAAAAGCCTTGTGGATCAGCTGGAAAATACATCGTCACAAAGCTGAAAACAGGGCTGTTTTTCTGACACCATGAAAAATGTTTTTAGAAATACGTGGTTCTCACAGGACAGCGACGCTACAAACATATGATGATCTTATAGATTATGATGCACTGCTGTAGATTTAAACTACCCAACAGTATATAAAGGAGCACAACCATCTACAGCAGTAAGATGCAACATACATCATCATCACATCATCATAGTCTTTATTCAGGACACAAAAAAACGGTCCATAGCACAATACAAAACATAGCAAAAGACAGACAAATACAAGATAAAACACAAACAATACATTATTATTATACACATTAATGCAGCAGGAATATTAATCCAGACACATCAGATATAACAGGAAAACACTGACAGGGAACATTTTACTGCACAATGAGTACCTTAACTTTTTTTTTATACTTTTAGTACATTTTGCTGATAATACTTACATTCTTTTACTTAAGTACAGGATCTGAATACTTCACTGGTCTGACAGATTAAATTAGGTCACACTTGATCAGAGAACTGTTGCAACAAAAAGCTTGAAACTAATTAAAGTGCTTTTGAAAGAGACACCTGGAGCAATAAGGAAGCCGTGACTGAATGGATGTCTTCTTTCTCTCTTTCAGTTGTATCCAGGGAAGTGTACCTGGGTCTACACCATTCATAACGTCCTCATGTCCGTGTCAGGTAAATGAAATAAGACTTGGATCCTCATTTAGTTGTGTGGCTCTGTTCTCTGGGAGCTTCCTGAAAAAAAGAAAGAAGATAAAAGACATTTTTGTTTAAAGAACATTTAAAAGAATGCGTCTGATTCTGTTTTCACAGGTAAATCATCACAGCTTCACTCCCATTCGCTGAAGGAGTTGTACGATCAGGCTCGGAAAGACCAGAGGATGGTTTCGACTCACCGACTGTTACCAAGGTAACACAACTCTCTCTCTCTGGTTAAATTAGACCATTTTTTTGTCCAAAAAACCCACATTTGCTCATGCCAGGTAAAAACTACACTATATATAAACGTATATATACATATTTTGTCTTCAGGAAATGTGCAGTGACGTCTAAAGTACCTGATACCAAAGGCTGCAAGACCTGCGCAGTTGGTGAGACAAAATACTGAATCATGGCCACAACAACAACAAAGTATGAGAGTTTATATGCCTGTGCAGAGACAGTTCCTATTATACATATTAGCTGCACACTGATTTGAAGATTTAAACTATTGTATTTTCTCAATTAAAGGCCAGTAGTCAAATAAAGGCCGATCCCAAATACACATTGCAGTGTGAATTTTCCCAGTCGGGAACTCATTTTTTTTTCCAATTATTCCAACACCACATAAAGGCAGCAATGTCTCGCAATGTTAAAGAAAGTGTACCCTCTGCATTTGAGGTAAATTATTGAGAATTTAAACTATGTAAACGAGGCAGATTCCTGTACAGTAGACTGTGTCGATTGGTTTGGGGAGATATGCCAACTAAGACTTGTCTCCTGCAGCAGGAAACATGCAGCGAGGCTGCGTGTTCCTGTGCTGTGGTCTGGAGTCCAGCGTTGTGCTGCTGCAGTGGTACGAGCCCATGCACAAGTTCATGCTCATTAAGGTATGTGTTTAAAAAACCTTGGATTGTTTAAAAAAAATCATTCTGTGCCCTGAAATTTCCAGAAGGTAGAAGTGAACCAGCTCATTTAGGTCAATTGGTGACATCTATATACATGTTAGTGTGGATATATCAAACACATTTACTCAAGTGCTGAACTAGTACAATTTTGAGGTACTTGTACTTGAGTATTTCCATTTTATTCTACTGTTCACTTCACTACATTTATTCTAAAGGGGAACTATGCAGTTTTTTTTAGCTTAATTTACCTTAACTGAACAGCTTCGGAGTCATTGGAATGGTTATATGACTTTTTTCGAGTTGAATGGTGGTCGTCTCTCTTCCCCCTAGCCCCTGTGAGCGGAAAAACCACCCTTGCAACTTACGGCCGGCGAGCCGCCGGGTGATATCGCGTGATATCAGGTCTCGCGATGTAACAAATTGCTTAACGGCACTGCACACATACGCCCATTCAGGAACCGGCTAGCTATAAGAACAAGGTAGCAATGCACTTTCAGTCCTTCCAGAAATTTTTTTTTGTGATTGTTGCGGGCAAAAATCCTTGATTATGCGGCACGTTTTCTTAAAAAATGCGAAGGAATATGCGGGATATTTATGCAATTTTATGCGATGAAATTGCGGGAACTTGCAAAAACTGCGGTTTCAATGTGGATGGCTTCATCGCGGGGTTTGCAGCTTTTCGATGATGTTCACGTCGCGTAATTACGTCACTTCATAATGTTCCCATGGCAACAGGGGAAAATGGCTGCTCTTGTGTGAAGTAAACGCAACATTTTTCAACTTTCTGCTAAGATATGTGTGACTTTTTTTACAACGAAAATGCGGGGATTATGAAATCATGCAAGCCCCGCATATTTTGCGCGGAAATCAGCAATTTATGCGGCGAAAGTATGTGCGGCGTATTTGAAAAAATGCGGCCCCCGCATAAATATGCGGACTTTGGCTGATTATGCATTGAATTATGCGATCGCATAATCACGTTTTTCTGGCGGGACTGCACTTTGCTCTTGCTATAGCGTCACCGTTTATTTACAAAAAACTAACGTTTCGGTCCCTCCGGACCTTCATCAAGAGTATTTCCAACAACAAACACAACCGGGCTTACGTAAATACATTTCGCCCCTCCCATTCTGTGTCCCCAGGTGACAATAGACAATCACTTATCAATGGGAGTAGCTCTCAATCAACACACGTGTCACTTGTGCAGCATTTGACACTCATCCAGGCAATCAACGTCCCAATTCAGTTGCAATACTACATACAACAATTTCATATAGATATCAGGATTATACAGTGACTCAAAGAGTCAGATTCAATTACCAAAAGTATATAAAGTTGTTAAAATTAGCTCCACCTCAACCAAAGACAATATTAAAGTACTGTTCACATATTAATATATCAGTGATCAGCATGATCTCTTGGGAAAGCTAACTTTTTGCGTGTTATATCACGACACATTTTTAGTTTTTCGCGTGTCATTAAAGCCTCGCTCTCACTCCCAACTCGTCACATAAGGACACTTTGATCAGGAACCCTTAACGTCGCAGTTTTAAACACGTTATTAATGTTGTGAATGCAAACAAAATTTATGTTTAGGCTAGAAATTTACTTTGTTAGGTTTAGGAAAACATTGTGGTTTGGGTTAAAAAACAAAAGTATGTTTGTTAAGGAAATTAAGTTACAAACGTAAATTAAGTACCTAACGTAAAAAGTCAACATTGACTTTTGGTTTCACACGGGATATGATCAGCGGTCTCCTGGGTGAAAGTCTTGTGTTGGTTGGACCTTCCCACCACCCCGACCCCCTCTCTATGCAGACTTCTCGCTCTTTATTTCACCTCACTTCTGGGTCAGTCGCTCTGGGCGTCTAATTTTGCCACCGATGGGTTTACAGTTGAAAGCCCGGTGCGACTACATGGCGTGGAATGACACGTTGAAAGCATAAAATGTGTTGTAATAACGCACAAAATGGCTTAAATTGGCATGCTAGTCATAAGACGTTTCATGAGACCAGGACCTGGAAACAGTTCCTTTTGTTGTGTTGTGCTACTTGCAGCACGTTGAGCTCTCAAGGCCTCCGTACGATGTGTCAAAATGCATTTTCATGTATAATTGTATTACAATCTCAGCCTTTTCTCTACCTGTAAGTTCAAAATGTTTTGCTGCACTAAAGCTTGATTGTTAAAAGAGTATAAAAGAGTATAACATGCTGTGATGAAGGAGAACCAACGCTAACATTCATTATGAAAATACAATAATATGTGCGAGTTGAGATGATGTATCGTGCAATACCATGAGCATATCTTTGTCTTTGACTTATTGCTATTTTTATTGGGCTGTTAGCACTGACATTAGCTCATAAAATTACTGCTGGCAGGGAAATAAAAATGTTTATGGCCTCCTATTAAATTTAAGAGTTAGCTTTAGACCTTTTGCTTTTGAAAAAAGACCCTCAGTTAAAGACCATGCTGTGGCTAAAAGATTGCAGGTTTAAGTGCCCTTTAACAAAACAATCTGCTTTGCTTGCTGCCCTATGCGAGATAAAATCCACACAAAGATATTCCAAAGGAGATTTAATGTGGACTTTTGTGCTTTGCAGCATTTTGACTTCCCCCTGCCAAACCCTCTGCGGGTGTTTGAGATGGTGACGGTGCCCCAGCAGGAGTACCCGCTGGTGTGTATCGGCGTCTCTCGGGGGTCCAGCCCCAACGTGCCCGTCATTGTGGAATACATCAACCTCAACTCCAACACATCCTGGTTCACCAACTCTGGCCTGGGTAAGCTGATTCTGCATTATTACGTCCATTATAAAGGCTTTAGAATGCAGTAGCTACGAACAAAAGGATCGAATTTCCCGGCATATTTTCAGCATTTAATAAATCCTTCAGATGTCTCTCTCTCTTTACCTCAAAGTTTGAGGCTTTTATTCCTTTGTAATCTACCAACAGATTGTAGTTTTAGCTACGTAAACATTTCTAGGTGGCAGAAATAATTTCATTTGTTGAGTTTAACATCAATGGTCAGAGCCAGAATCAGAGGAAAGTGGTCCAAATTTGGATTGTGTGTGTGTGTGTGTGTGTGTGTGTGTGTGTGTGTGTGTGTGTGTGTGTGTGTGTGTGTGTGTGTGTCCTTGCAGAGAGACCTTGCCCAGATGTAGTTCAAGTAAACCAGTTGGACAGCAGCTCCCTGCTCGTCCTCATAGAAAGTAAGTAATTCCTTTTAAAGACTGTACCTAGCAGACCTAATATTGTTTTGGGTTTGGGGGTTTTCTTTCCGTCTGTGGCTAAGATGTCGAAAGTACTCTCTTCAGCTCTGCCCATAACTCTGATGATAGGACTATAGTAGCGTGTTAACTCTACATTATGTTCTGTCTAGTTCTACTGCATCTGTCTGTCTGTGGTATTCCAGCACTAAGCCTCTCTCCTCCACAGAGTCGGTACATATAGTCGGTCTGGAGGGGGAGCTGAAGAGCAACAGGCCTCTGACACATGAGACCACCTTCTCTCATGACGTTGAGTCCATAGGTGAGAACATCCAGTGACAAACCAGCAGTAACATTTACTCAAGTACGGTGCCTTAGTGCCTAAGTAAAAAATGTAGGCAATTTACTTGAGTATTTCTGCTATTTTACACTTCTACTCCACTACATCTCAGAGGTAGATATTCATAAATACAGATGACAGATTTTCATCCCCTCCCTGTCCAGTAAAAATCATGTATCTCCAGATGTGTTGATGTTGAATGTTTGTGATAAACTAAAGGATGAAGTGTTCCTTTATGTGTTGAAAAGTTCTCCTACTTCTTATGCTAAATACAGTCTTTAAAAAGTCTCTTGGATCGGCTGGAAAATGCATCGTCATAAAGCTGAAAACAGGGCTGTCACCATGAAAACTTTTAAAACTTTTTAGAGATACGTGGTTCTCACAGGACAGCGGCGCCACAAACATATGATGATTTTATAGATTATGATGCATTGCTGTAGATTAAACTACCCAACAGTATATAAAGGAGCACAACCTTAAACATCTACAGCAGTAAAATGCAACATACACATTAATGCAGCAGGAATATTAATCCAGAAACATCTGATATAACAGGGAAACACTGACAGGGAACATTTTACTGTACAACAGGGCTTTAAATTAACTTGTTTGATCACCAGCCAACATGGCTAGTATATTTTTTAAAGTTACCAGTCAACCAGATTCTCCACTAGCCAAATTCAGATCCTGCCTTCCATTATTTAAGGGCATATTGAAGATATTTTTTACAAGGAAAATAAACCAGATAATGAGTGCCACTGAATACATTTAAGCATCCATGTTTCTTTAAATTGTTTTTTATTTGGGTTGATGGCAGATATAAATGAAAGTCTTCTCCGGTTCAGCGTAGCTCGTAATCGATACTGCACATGCGAGGCATGTAGCCAACGGTTATACGAAACGTCACAACATAGCGTTCATGGGAAATGTAGGATAAGTACTACAAGCAGTGCTGCCAGATAAAGATTACATTTCCAAGCCAAATACACACAAAACCGCCCAAATTTCATGGCGGAAAACAGACCAATCTGGGAACAGTTCTGCAGCCGGCCGATTCAAACAGACGCAGTGTTATTCGCTACATTCATCACCAGCCAAATTGGCTAGTAACTTTACAGTGTTACGGGTTGGCTGGCGGGTGTCAATTTAAAGCCCTGCTGCACAATGAATACTTTTACTTTGATACTTTGAGCACATTTAGCTGATACTATTTACATAACTTTTACTTAACCCCCCTATTTTCTTCAGGTCAAATTTGACCCGTTTTCAAAGTTATCACATCATAAATTTGGGTTTCTTTCAACCAAATTGCCCAAAAGTAACACAGATGGTTCCATGAAACGCTCTTCACAAGTAAAAGTAAGGATCAGTTCAATACTATCATTGACTTTTGGGTGTTTTAATCAATTTTTGACTAAACGTTGACAGTCTGTGATCATCCATAAACATCCCCTGATCTTAACTATCAGTCATAACGTATACTTTCTGCATTTTTTTTAACTCTAAAATTAGATAAAATTTCATAAAGGATACATGAGGTTTATTGACTATAAAATCCAAAAATGAGTTTAAAAATAGTGGTAACAAGTTGGTGTAAGCGTATGCTGGTGGTAGTGGAAAACGTCGAAAAATGCTACAAAAACGTGTTAAAGAATTGTGTTAATTTTGACATGGGAGGACAACACAAGGGTTAAGTAAGGTTTTGAATGCAGGACTTGTAGTGCAGTATTTTCACAGTGTGGTATCGGTACTTTTACTTAAGTGAATGATCTGAATACTTCTTCCACCACTGCAAACCAGTGATGGTTAAAATTGGAGATGATTAAAACTCAGCATTTACTGTGTGTCTGTCCGGTCCAGTGTATTTTGAGGACACGCTGCTGGCAGTGTGGCGTCACGGCTGGCAGAGGAGAAGACAAAGTTTCACTGAGGTGCTGGAGGAAACCACCGACCTCAGAAAGATCTACAGACTGGTGCAGTCCGACAGGTACAGCATGTCGTCACTCTTTGCCGTGGTGTTCACGTCTGGTTGCTTGGATTTCTTTTTCTGTTCAGTAGAGGTGTTGAAATGAATCACTGCATAGATGCATCGCGATGCGGACGTGGACCATTCTGCATCGATGCAGTGACAGACCGTAATCGATTATAGCCTAATGATGTTACTTGTTGATTTTCTGGTCTCTGCTTTTTTAGTTTTTACCTTTTGTTTGCTGTGTTCAGAGACTCCGCTACATTCAGGAAGTGTCTTTTTTAAGAGCAGATACAATAAAAAGGGGAGTTTATATATATACGACTGCTTGAATTTGTTGATGAAAACCATGTCTAGCAATATATAATAATATTGAGAAGGTGACATGGTGATGCATCGTGATATCGAATCGGATCAAAGCGTTGACAGGATAATCGAATCCTAAGACCAGTGAAGATTCACACCCCTACTGTTCAGTGACTTTCGTTGCTACTGCCGACTCATTAGATTGTATCGGCCATTAGAGAGCCATGAAATATTATGTGGTATGTAGGCTACATACTTGTTGCCGCATTGATTTTTAGACTTGCATCCAGAAAAGAGTTTATAATCAAATCCATTACAAATATGAACATTAACTACTGTTTGACGTTGATTAAGGTTGCTGTTTATTTTCGCACAATGATTAACATTTACAGTAATGTCTACTATACAGTTCTGTTTGGGTTATCCATTGTGAATAGTCATGGAAATTGCATTAATGGTCCTTGAAAAGTCATGGAAAAGTTTGAAATGTCGTCCATTAAAATATGTGGGAACCCTGTATTCTAGATTTGCGTCGTGGACAGAAACATTTACGTCACCCTATCCAATCATAACTTACATTTGCATTAAGTTTATGCAGGTTGTATCAGTGCTCGACATCCTCTGACCTCCCTGACTTTCTCACTGCAGGATGGTCGTCTTGGAGACGCGTTCGACCGATGACCCGGTGGGGCTGTCCAACCTGTACGTCCTGGAAATTGCTGAGAACTATGTCATGCTGCCCTGACTCTCCTGTCTGCTGGCATAGGGCATCATGGGAAACTCCCACTAATGCCTCCATGCAGAACTTTCATCATTAACTCTGAGGGATCATGGACGCCACAGTGTTTTATTTTCTAATGGGAGAAGAGGAGATACAGTATGTCAGAAAGAAGTGATAGCAGGATGTTGCAAATTCATGCTGACCCAAGAGGATTGTTGAGTTGTTGCTTCCAATCTGGGCAAGTCCGTTCTTATTTATGCTGATTTCAAAGTGTGAGATCCAGAACAACCTCCAGTATCCAGACACATGAGAAAACCCTAAACAAACAGTGAAGGAAGGTCCTCCTCTCATACTTCAGAGGAGTATCTCAGTTGATCACAGCAACAGCAGCTGCCTGCAGGGACTGAAACATTTGGCTTCCAGAATATGCCACATACAAGCATAAAGGACTGGATGGACTGTGTAGTTTGTAACCTGGGTCTGTATTTCAGATATACACACTTCTCATTGCCGTTACACTGTAATAAAATGAATTAACAAAAGATGAGGTGAACTGTACTGATCTTGGAGCAGAAATGGTAAATGAGAGGTGAAAGTTATTACCTCCGTTAAGGAGGATCTGATTAAGGCTCGGTTTGTCTGTTTGTTAGTTTGTCAGCAGGATTACAGAAAAACTATATGACTGATTGTCATGAAACTTGGTGGAAGGGTGTAGCATGGGCCGAGGAAGAACCCATTCAATTTTGGAGTGGATCTGAGTCACAGGGCGGATACACACTTTTTTTTTCTCACTTTTGTTAACATTGCAAAGCATTTGTGCAGTATTCATGTGGTGTCAGAACAATAGGAAAAAATTGTTACCAATCCTATTTCAAGGAGCACCTAATCCGTTTTTTCTTTGCTTTTTGTTGTCACGCAATTACTGGATATTATAATAATATTTGCATCTCATTTCAAGCCACTGCATCCCATTTTTGGTTGTGCATAAAAATCTTTCATTTTAATTAATTTTCTCTGGGGCAGCAATATCTTTTAAATATTTAACAGATGAATATGAGCAGGACAATGTCATATTTCTGCTATTCAAATCAAGACATATCTGGTAGCACTTATCTCTTTTCATAAGAACATGCTCGAGTAATTTTACATTTTAAAGAGGTACCAACAAAAATGTGCGTCCTGAAAACAACAACCAGTGGCTAAGTATGTCAGTATTATAAATGTAGGCCTACTTAACATTGTGCAGTAAAATGTTTTTCTTGACCATACATCATGTGGTCCTGTTGGGTGTCACTGGGCAGCAGTGGTGAATAACTAAGTAAATGTACTCAAGTACTGTACTTAAGTACAAATTTGGAGTAATTGAGTCTATTCTTTTGATGCCACTTTCTACTTCTACTCCACTGCAGTTCAGAGAGAAATATTGTACTCCACTACATTAATCTTGACAGCTTTAGTTACTAGTCACTTTACAAATTGAGATTTTTGCACACAAAACACATGTAATTTATAAAATAAGATGTTTTATTATAAATTAAACTACCCAACAATATGAAGGACTACAAGTAGCCCACAGCTGAAATGATTAGCCGATTAAACACTTAGTTGATTGACAGAACTGTTTTGATCGTTTCCAGTTTCTAAAAGGTGAGGATTTTTCTGCATTGATTACGTTAAGTACATGTTCCTGATGATACTTACATACTTTTACTTAGCCTAAGTAGCATTACAGTAACATTTTCAATGCAGCAATCCAACTTTATTTTTAAAGCACATTTAAAAACAACAGTTGAGCCAAAGTGCTGCATAAAAAATGATCACAGTAACAGAGACACAATAGGCCTACTATAGGCCTAATATAAAAATAATTAATAAATACAAAACATAATACAAAACACATTTTCAATGCAGGACTTTTACTTGTAACTGAGTATTTTTTACAGTGTAGTACGTGTTCTTAAGTAAAGGATAAATGCTTCTTCCACATTTGCTGGGCGGTTAAATTAAGCACTCTGTCCGGGGCTGGATGCCCTCTCTTTGCCCCCGACACATCAGTGGGAGTGCGCAGTGCAAGGCCGGGCCAGCAGCAGCAGCAGCAGCAGCCGTCGACGCATCATCGAACGTAACGTTACTTATTGAACGTAACGTTACTTTACGCACACTGGATGAACGGAGGCAGAGAACCGGTCGAGGACTCGAGGATGATGCTTACACCGGCTCAGAAGGGCTTTCTCTCGGGGTTTATTTGCCAGACAGCAACGGTTTTGGCTCCAGTACTGGTGTAAAATGCACTGGAGCAGACCGGGTGTGCTGGTCGGCCTAGCTGATCTCGGCTGCTCGGCTTCGCCTCTCACATATTTATTCTAGTACTTTTTGATTGTAGCGTTATTATTTCCAGGTCAAAAAATCAGTTTCCTGTGCGGCTTGTTTGTACTAAAAATGGCCGGAGATGGCGGCGCTCTGAAGGATATCAATGAGATTAAATCCCAGTTCCGGACCAGAGAGGGCTTCTACAAGCTGCTCACCCTCTCGGACTCGCAGCAGCGGGGCGGACTGCCGCGGGGTCCGTCCGCTGGAGCCACGCTGGGCCCTGGAGGTGGACCCGGTCCGATAGCCGGCGGAGGGGTCGGGCTGCTGCAGGGGCCGGGGGCTGCCGCCGCCGCCGCCGCCGCTGCCGCCGCTGCTGCTGCTGCCGCCGCCGCCGCCTCCTCCTCTTCCAATGCCGCAGCCAACTCCTCTCCAGTGGGCTTCCTGCCACCCGTCCGGGTCTCTATGGTCAAGCTGCAGCCCGAAGACCCGAGCGAGGACTCGGAGAGGGTGTGCTTCAACATCGGCAGGGAGCTGTATTTTTACACGTACACCAACATCAAGAAGGTGAGCCTGTTCTCCTCCTATATGACAGATTGGATGCTCAGGATTAGCTTAGCATGCTAACCTGCTCTGCAAATTAGATACTCCCATTTAATCATGTTTTCAAACCGAGGTTCTTGGGCTGCTCGTGCTGCACAGAGCAGGCGAGCATTTGACACATATGACACCTTTATTTGCTTTGCAATGCGACATGATAATGTGCGTGTGAACAGACAGTGAATGGTGCATCATGCACACGGATGCACAGTGTCAGTGGACGCTGCAGGGGGGCAACAGTGTTACTATACGAGCAGGAAACGGACAGGAAGGAAGTTACATATTTGTTACTCCTCAACAGTGGTGGACTGCATCAAAGTACATTTAACTTTGAGTATTTCCATTTTTATGCAACTTTATACTTCTACTCCACAACATCTCAGAGGGAAATATTGTACTTTTTGTCTGACAGCTGACAGATACTTTTCAGATTACACATCCTTCCTGTCAAGTAAAAACCATGCATTTCCAAAATGTGGTGATTTTGATAGTTTTTTATAAATTGAAGGATGGTTCTAGAACATTAAATAAACTATTAGGAAAATCTGTATAATTGCCAATGCTTTTAATATAGGCCTACTGAGTTACAAAAATAACTTCTCACGCATGATGATACATCCCTTCACAGAGGTCTGTGAGTTGTATCTTTACTTGTCCTCCAGTTTCTCCTCACTCAGCTTGTTTTTAGCATTGCTAGCTTTCACCAAGGATTGTTTTTAGAGAGCTGGAAGTGCAAGCAGCAAGCTGCACCATTTGCTTCTTAATGAGGAATGCTAATAACCCATTTAGGAGGAACTGGAGGACAAATGTAAAAAGCTTCTCCTCCTCTAAGGTGACATGGATCAATGAGGGAAAATGTTGTAACTGCCTACCTTCCTTAAATGTCAAGGGTTTTCTTTCACTGCACACTGTTCATGATTTGATCTTTTCTGGGTCATAATGAAATGACTCCAAAAGTACAATAAATGGCCTTCATTTGCCAGGAATTTGTATCTTTATGACTGATGCACACGTGTAGATGGCTAGTTGGCTCGCATGCAGCAGACTGAAGATACATGTCATGATGTCACCATCACCATACTATACATTCAACATTCATGCAGTATAACACTTCATTTATATTCCACATCCTCAAAATTCAGGGGTTCAAAATCTTATTTATGTCAAAGAATATTAAGAAGAGATGTTGTTTTTTTAAATTTGTACTAATGATTTAACTATGAAATCATCCTCTGGCACAATTGCATTTAATCAGCACAGATGCAGCAATATGTTTTTCCTCTCCTGCAACTGACTCTGATACATAAATTCAAGATCTGTGCCAATACCCCATAATATCTGGGCTGCAACCTAGGGTTATTTGTATTGTCGATTAATCTGTCGAATATTTTCTCGAATAATCGATTAGTTGTTTGGTCTATCAAATGTCAAAAAATTGTGAAACATGTTGATCAGTGTTTCCCAAAGCCCAAGACGACGTCCTCAGATGTCTCGTTTTGTCCACAACTCAAAGATATTCAGTTTATTGTCACAGAGAAGTGAAGAAACTAGAAAATATTTACATTTAACAAGCTGGACTGTACTTTTTTCATAGCAAAAAATGGCTCAACCCAATTAATTGATTATCACAATAATTTTAGATTAATTTAATAGTTGACAACTAATTGATTCATCTTTGCAGCACTATTTGCCATGTAGTGATGTATAAGGAGTGGTGGATTTACTATGTAAATGTACTTATTAACATTTCATGAGGGAAAAAAATGCTCTGGGTTGTTTGCATTTCTTTAAACCAATCACAATCATCTTGGGTGGCGCTAAGCTCCGGAGTCAGCGATGGTGGCTCTGCTAAATGGTCTCGGGAAACTTGTTTTGGTGGAACATTTGCACACCGCAAAAGGAAACGCCACATACAATATTAAATGAAGGTAACTGTTCACACAGTACAGTAATGTTAGCTATTTAAATTACCTGGTTATATGATTAAACATAATCTGCTCTTACCAGTGTATAGCCATGTGTACTTCGTCCATAGCAATCCCACCAACCAGTCCCAGTTAGAGAGTGAATGCCTTTAAACATATTCTTTGTAAATCTTTACAATCATTCCCCGAAAGAACCAAGCAGGCCTGCTTTGTTGCACGATCCAAATTTTCTTCAAAACTTGCCATTTTTAGCGTGTAGCTTGCTAGCTCGAAGTTTGTCGTTTCCCAAAGCGAAGGGAGATTTTGAGAACGGCAACACACAGAGAGCGGAAGGCAGGGGGCATCAATGTCAGGCTTTATCCTGGAAATGTACTAACGTTGATCCAGAATAGCATCTGTATAAGACCATGGATGTATTATAAGACCGAGACGCACCGGGCTTTCAACCGCTCGGCTGCAGCGCTGTGAGATGACGTAGTATAAAAAGCGACAAAGTCCACATAGGTCAGGGTGGATGGATGGGTCAACCAAACACAGGACTTCACCCAGGAGACGGCTGTACGTGTCTCGTATGAAACCAAAAGTCAACGTTGACTTATTTTAGCTTATCTTAACTTACGTAGGTTACATACTTAACTAACATCACGTATGTTAGTTACCTAACAAACATACTTATTTTAACCCAAACCAATATCTTTTCCCAAACCTAACCAAGTTGTTTTGTTGCCTAACCCTAGCCCACCTAAAAACATGACGCCAAGTGGTCCTGACCAAGCGGTCGTATGTGATGAGTTGGGAGTAAGAATGTGTTGACAAACACTGAACCAGTTTTAGCTTGCTCTTATCATTTCATGTGAAGCTATTGACGTTGCCACTTTGTGTTTGTTTTGCACGCAGAACGAGGACTGTGGATTTTGTCCCCCATCACTTACATGTGCAGCGCATTAGGAAGATATCTCTATGAACAGGAGGAATGATTACAACAAGCAAAACCTGTTTCAATGTTCACATGGGCACCTGACTGTTGTTTTTAAGACAGACGTGGACAATGTTTCGATCTCATCCGTTACAGTTTTTCTGCCAGTAAATTGTGTTTTATAGGGCACGATGAGTATATTCTTTTATTAGTGTCATGGTTGATTGTGACCCCCTTCCAGCACTGCGAGGCCATGTATATTTAAATCTTGGCAGCAATCTCTGAGACTTTAACAAACCCTTAGAGATGCTGTGTGACTTTTCGGTGGGCTGTCTATGGGTACACCAACAACATGAGCATCAGAGTGTTTCCATTCTGGAAATACTCCTGCAGCCATGTTGCTTTCTGGTCTTTTGTGGTGGAAAGAAACCTCATCGGTCTCTGAATCTTGTTTGATGGATTTCTCCCTGTATAGGAGAAAACTTTGCTGTAGCTAGCTGCTGTGGAAATATCTCAAAGGAATTTTTTTTGTCATCTACGCTTGATGATCATTTGTCGAAATAGAAATCACCTAATGATAAATTGGCCCAGAAATGTAAGATACATTGTCAGCAGATGTCTGTAACTGTGATCAATTGTTGTGTAGACTCTTGCTTTTAAATGGATCCTGTGAAACAAATGAAACCCCTTCGAGGACCTTTTGAACGTCCCTGAAACCCACTTTGTGATAAATTGACTCTTCTCGGCGTGCTTCACAGTTCTTTTTCTCCAATCTGTCTCATCTGCAGGCTGTAGACCTCAGTAAGCCGATAGACAAGAGGATCTACAAGGGGACTCAGCCAACATGTCACGACTTCAACCAGTACTCTGCCACAGCGGAGAGTGTAGCTCTCATCGTGGGTTTCTCAGCCGGACAGGTCCAGTATCTCGACCCCATCAAGAAGGAGACCAGTAAACTCTTCAATGAGGAGGTATTTGTCTGTTTTCTTCTTGTGTTGTTAAAGTAGCGGGGGTTGCAGCTCTGTGTGTTGTCCTGCTGCTACAATGCAACAGAAGTCATTTGTCATTCTTGTATCGATTTCTTTTCTGCCCTAGTTTGGATGCTGTGATGTAGCCTAGACGTCTTCAGCGTTTATACCTTTAACATTCATTTACTGCGTCTCCTGAACTGCCTCTTTCTTTTTAATGGGATTCTCTTTAATGGGATTACCAATTCAATTTAGGAGATGAAGGGGCCATGTGTGCACGACTGCATGTAGATAGACTTTGTGTTTAGGTGTCTCCTGAATCTGTTCACCTCTGTGGGATTTTCTTTTAAATCTTTTTTTCCTTATCTTCCATCCCGTGGTCTGTGTCTGTTGGTTTCAGTCTGTCTCTGCTGCAGCTTGTTTCTTGATCTCTGCAAACCTTCTCTCTCTCCCCATGTTTACTTTCTACGTACTGTATGCTTCTCCCGATAGATATTTTTTGATCACACAATTTGCTAACAATGAGGTGACATAGTGTCCACATCAAAGCACAAAAAGTGTTTGTAATATCTTAATTTTCACTCTTATCTTCCCATTCCTCCACTCTTTCATCTCCTCTTCCATTGTCCCCTATTTTTCTCAAAATCTCTCTCCTTGTGTTTCCTCTGTACACCTCCTTCCTGTTTTCCAGAGGTTGATAGACAAATCCAAGGTGACATGTCTAAAATGGCTTCCCAAGTCTGAGAACCTGTTCCTGGCCTCCCATGCCAGCGGCCATCTCTACCTCTACAACGTGGACCACCCATGTGGCACCACGGCCCCACAGTACTCTCTGCTGCGGCAGGGAGAAGGCTTCACCGTCTACGCCTGCAAAACCAAGACGCCGCGCAACCCGTTGTTACGATGGGCCGTGGGAGACGGAGGCCTCAACGAGTTTGCTTTCTCCCCGGATGGCGTGCATGTGGCGTGCGTGGGCCAGGACGGCTGCCTGCGTGTTTTCCACTTTGACTCGATGGAGCTGCAGGGGGTGATGAAGAGCTACTTCGGCGGGCTTCTGTGCGTGTCGTGGAGCCCCGATGGGAAATATCTCGCCACCGGCGGAGAGGATGACCTGGTTACCGTCTGGTCATTTGCAGAAAGCCGTGTGGTTGCAAGAGGTCACGGCCACAAGTCCTGGGTCAATGTGGTGGCGTTTGACCCCTTCACGACTTCCCTGGAGGATGAGGAGCCGATGGAGCTTAGCGGCAGCGAGGAGGACCTCCACCAGGGAGCACCAAATAACTCCATGCACTTCGGCCGGGTCCGAACGAGCAGCACGTTGTCGCGCCTTTCTCGGCACAGCTCTAAAGGTGGCGGTTCGGCGTCGGTCACATACCGGTTTGGCTCGGTGGGCCAGGACACCCAGTTCTGTCTGTGGGACTTGACAGATGACGTCTTATACCCACGCCTGCCGCTGTCCCGCGCCTTTACTAACACTTTTGGGCCCTCGCTGTCCAACTCAGGCAGCGGGGGGGTCAACAGTACCTCAGTTGGGGGAGGAGGTGCAACGGTTGAGGGGCACCATCATCCACCTAACACCAACACCGGCACCGCCAACCCGCCAACCCTCCCCTTACCACTTCCTCGCTCCCTCTCCCGCTCCAACTCTCTGCCCCACCCTGCCGTGGCAAATGCCTCCAAGGGCCAGGGCGCCTCGGAGGGCGGCGGGGGAGGCGGGGGAGGCGGAGGGAGCAGCGGAGCAGGAAACAGTACCCCATTCAGCATCGGCCGCTTCGCCACGCTGTCACTCCAGGAGCGCAAGTCGGACAAGTCCGGGTGCAGCAGCGGGGTGGAGAAGGAGCACAAGAGGTACCACAGCCTGGGAAACATCAGCAAAAGCAACGATAAGATCAACGTGGCGCCGAGGAGCAACCGGCTGGACGCCGCCAAGGTCCTGGGCACCACGCTGTGCCCACGCATGCACGAGGTGCCGCTGCTGGAGCCGCTGGTGTGCAAGAAGATCGCACATGAGAGGCTGACAGTCCTGGTGTTCATGGACGACTGCATCATCACCGCCTGCCAAGAGGGGCTCATCTGCACCTGGGCGCGGCCGGGGAAGGCGGTAAGTCTTCAGTTAACCCTTTCAGGTGAAAAACATTGGATTAGGAAATACATCAATGCTTTGGCTACAACTAACAATTATTTATTATTATGATTAAATTCATGATTAAAGAATAATGGTGTTTTTCGATTCGTTGATTTATCGTCAGTTAAAGAAGTATTTTACCGCTGGAAAGAGGGTCTTTTTTTTTTTTTTTTTTTTTAAATAAAAATTGGATGTCTATGCAGTAGAATGGCGCAAACATTTTTTAAATTGGAGCTACGTGGCCAAAGAAAACTGAGAAAAGTGGCTGTGGTATCTCCTGTTCACTTCCTGTTTACGAGATGTCGTATTTCAGCCCAACGGTGCACTAAAAAATGTTTCTGAAAACATTTCAGGCGAGAAGTAGGCAATACAGTAACCAAATCTTGGTGCATATTTGATCAGCACTGTCTAGCGCTAGCATGCTAGCGGTTATCCCCCTTGTTCTCAATGGCAAAGCACTGCTACAGCACACACAAGTTCACCATAATCTACAAAAGAACTACTTCCATGTCCCTGTTCTGCAGGTATTCCACGCAAAGTTGGAAGTGCGCCCTCGTTTAGAAGAAGTCTCCCGGCTAATCCTGCCTTGTACTACTGAAGTTAGAGAAACAGCTAGCTAGCTGATGTGATCCTTACCTAGCTACTGCACATGTGCGACTCCCAACAAAGATGGAACAGAAGTGCAATGTCTCACTCTGTAGCTAAAACAGAGAGCTCAACACACAGGGTGAAAAGAGGAGCTGCAGCAATGTGCAGTACAACAAAAATATGGTGTTTTTTGAAAATTAAACCATGTAAACCTATTCTGGTACAACTTCAACATACAATTATGCCTGAAAATGAGCATAATATGGGCACTTTAAGCTGCCATATGTCCATTAGTGTTTGATGTATAGGTGAAGGACGATTGTTATATTTATTCTGAAATTATTTTCTACATTTCAGGATTCTAATACAATCTCGTATTTAGTTCCTGTTTAAAATCTGCAGTATGGGGCGCCCAGATAGCTCCGTTGGTAGAGCGGGCGGCCATATATAGAGGTTTACTCCTCAATACAGAGGGGCCGGGTTAGACTCCGACCTGCGGCCCTTTGTTGCATGTCGTTCCCCCCTCTCTCTCCCCTTTCATGTCTTCAGCTGTCCTGTCAAATAAAGGCCTAAAATTCCCCAAAAAATAATCTTTAAAAAAAAGAAAATCAGGTAGGGGTGGGGGAAAAAATCGATACAGCATAGTATCGCAGTATTTTCCGTGGCAATACTGTATCGATACGCAGACGCCAAGTATCAATCTATTATTGTAGATGTCTTGGTCAGTTTGTCTGCTTGAAAATCCCATTTTGCAGCAATAAAAGTGAGGTGAGATGAACAAACATCTTTTTCTTTTCAAATATCTTTTTAGATAAAAAAAGAACAAAGTTTCCTTTTGGGGGCATCATTTGAAATTGGGAAAAATTTGTAATACATTTCAATATATCGCAGAATATTGCAATATGTTTAAAATCGCAATAATATGGTATCTTGACCTCTGGTGATTCCCACCCCTACTATCAGGACATTCATTATGATGGTAATGTAATGGAAATGGTAATTAGCCTTTAGCCTACTTGCTGTTGTAAGTATAATATAATAATTATTATAATAATAATGATAATAATAATAATAATAATAATAATAATAACTTAGGTTAGTTCACTGATATTCCTTCATTGCAAGTAAGTAATCAGTTTGTTTTGAGTAGATATTTCAGCTTGTGGATATTTCAGACTGCGAGAAATGACTCAACAGTTGGAGATGATTTCGCCTCTCTTCTCCAGAGCAAAGTTGGCTTTTTATCTTCCTGCACTTTAAAGTGGAATACAGATTTTCTCGGTCTGATTGTCTCTAGTGTCTAACTTTCCTTTTTATGTTTTGTCTCTCTGATCAGAACTTGACAGCACAGAACGGGAACTCTCCGAGCGGCACGGTGGTATAGCTGGAGTAGAAGCTTTGCACTCATCCCTCACTCCATCCATCTCTCCACCGATCCTCAAATATGTCACACTGAGGGCCAACAACCAGACACTGTACCCTACCTACCACAGCAGTATTAAACCGCCAGTATAACCCTCTGTACCCGACACGACCCGAACCCTTTTCCCTACGGATTTCACTCGCACGTCGGCCACTTGGGTGGGAAACACTTCCTGAATCATCAAACTTTAGGGAGGGTTTCCCACCTTGTGCCGCTTAGGAAGTTTATCCCTGGTGCTTTGCCACCCCCCCCCCCCCCCCCCGCCTTCACCTCACCCTTCCGTGATTCTCCGCAGAAAGACTGCATCAAACAAACGGAGATCGTTTATCCTCCTGGTCTGCAGCCCTGAAGCATCAAGGAGCGAGGCTCCATTCATCTTACATCTGATCCCTCCCGTTTCCCATTCATGCAAAAGACACTGCAAAAGCCACGGCCATTGTATTTAAGTTATTTATTTTATCACAAGACTGTGTAATAATTTATAATGTAAATACTGAAAATACTCTATGAATACGAAAAAGGACAAACGTCTATGGAAATAATGACCCGACAACAAGGAAGGAAAAAAACTGGAAAGATGAAGAATATTAATATATGAAGATCCTTCTATTGTACATAGCAACCACAGTTAAAAAAAAGACAGAAAAGTGAAGGTCTGCTGTTTTAGGGAACCTGAAGATGTCAATGTGCTTTTATTTAGTGTGAGTTTCTCCAGTTTGTCCCTGAAAGCAAGCTGGCGGAAACATTTTTGAGCACAGAGAAGCTGCTAGCTGTACAGCTGACTGACTGTTAATAGCTCTGAATAATACTAATTCTCCTGGACAAACAGCGACTTAATGAATAATGAACAAACACACATACTGTTGCACATTCCCTACGTAAGCGGCTCACACACACACACACACACACACACACACACACACACAACACACACACTGTTGTACATTCCTTACGTAAAGCAGGCTCTCACACACACACACACACACACACACACACACACACACACACACACTGTTGCACATTCCCAACGTAAAGTGGCTCACACACACACACACACACACACACACACACTGTTGCACATTCCCTACGTAAAGCAGGCTCTCTCTCTCACACACACACACACACACACACACACACTGTTGCACATTCCCTACGTAAAGCAGGCTCTCTCTCACACACACACACACACACACACACACACACATTCCCCTCATGGTGTAGCATCATATATACTGTATATTCATTCCTGTTGCACCTGATTTGCCTCTTGCAAGAATTTGCACATACAATACATCCACAGTCCATCCTGAGCTGCCTGATGAGCGACACAAGGGATGTTATTGTCTTGTCTGATCTGATACCTGTCCCAGGGTTCAAAATTAGCACCATTTACCAGCCAAATGCTGGTAAAATATGCAAGTGGCTGGTAGATTTTCTTTACCCACTAATCAAAAGAACGATGGTGATCTATTGAGTGGCTGGTTAAATGTAATCATTCACTAGCCCTTTGGCTGGTGGACGAAAAAGTAAATTTTGAACTGCCCTGTGCAGAAAAAGCTCCCACCTTTCACTGGATAAATTGGGTGCAGAGGATTGAAAAGGTGTACATCTTCTACGTCAAGATTTGGATTTTTCCTCGCTTTTGATTCTGCTTATCGAATTCCAGTGCTTATTGAATCTTTGCTCAGATTCCTGAAATATTTCAGTAAGAAAAGAAAGGAAAATATGTTGGACGCCAAAACCGCCTATATTTTATTTGTGTGCAGATTTTGGGCTGCCTGCCATAAACCTGCCAAAAGGTGTTTTGTGATTATTTTTGATTAAAAGGTAAAATAAAGATAAAAGTATTCTTTAATAAGTTTTTGCCGTTTTACATTTGTTTTTACTGGAGTCTGACGTGCAAAGATTAGCTGATTTTGAGGCATTATAAACATGACAGGAGACATAAGAAAAAACTCTTCTACTTCCTGGCCTTCCTTCTTTAACTTCATTATTCATTCGGACATTGTGTTGTTTTTTTATGCTGGGTTGTTGTTTTGCTTTCTCCACATAAAGGCTGCAGCGCTGGTTTATAAGAGCACTTCATGTTTTTCTCACCTTTCCCAATTTAAAAGTTTTCAGCAGCAAGGGATGGCAATGTCTGTCTGTCTGTCAGTTTGAACAGACAGTCATGGTTCTTAGAGAATGAATCCTACTCATCATCAGGTCAAAATTACAATTTGTTCAACATTTTGGTTTATGATCAAATACCTGCTAAACTAATAACCTCCCTATCAGTCTCAGTTGTACTAAGCAAATGTTAGCATGCTAACATGCTGAACTAAGATGATGGACATGGTAAACAGCCTTGCAAACTGTTGGCTTGTTGGTTTGTGTACAACCGAGGGGGCAAGCCAGCCTCCGCAAAGCGTACCTACTATGGAGCCATTTTGATGCTAATAAGCCATCACCCGCCGTTAGCATTCCATTGACTGCCATTCATTTTGACGTCACTTTGACAGCGAATAACTTTACATCTGAAGCGTTTAAAGACTCTTTTTGTCCGTTGTTTATTTCTAAAGAAACACGGCAATGTATAAAAGGCTCCATTACCTTGTATCTCACGTTATGGCTCCGTAGCAGACGTTTTTGTAAAAATAGGCTAACGATTGTGTCGTAACCACGGGACTTACTGTCGCATAGTAGACAAATTACCGTACAGTACAGGAGAAGCTGTTTAAGTTTAATTACTAATGTTAACTAGCATTTTAGTTATCAATAATTAGCCTGTGTCCATGTTATCTCCTTACATATACCTACGCTCTCCGTCTCTGCTAGATTGGGAATGATTGAGATTTCTCTTGGCACAGCTACCAGAAGACTTCCAACTTTCAGACAGGTTGCTCACGTCACATCTACGTCGTCTCTCTCAGTTGGAGGCTGCGCAGTAACGCTCAGCCATCACCGGAAAAGAGCTTCTAATAAACTTCACTGGTCTCCGTTGCAAGTCTACGCTGTCGCTTTGTCCATTTATTTAACTATGTATACAACACACAGAGCAAAGAGGCAACAGGTCGTAAACTGTCGCAAACTGCAGTAAAACCCCCCAATTTAGACGCATATTCCAAATGCGCAGTACAATTGTCCAAAGAATGCTCCTAAAACCGGAATAATACCGCCATATCCCACGTCTTAATCAAAAATGCTGCATTCGGAATAAGGCCTAATTCAGAAATCTACTGTTTACATGACCCGTATCAATTTTGAGATATTAGCATGTAGGTAAACGTAGTCGGTGTCTTTTGTGACACTCCTGTCTGCCGTATTGTAAACATGATGCATATGTGATGGCACTGTAGAGCCACGTGTTATTTTCAGGAATTGATAAGCTGAATTGAAAAAGCACCCCAAATAACAAAAAAATTGATTGATAATAATTTGGAACTGATTCGAATTCAGAACTAGTTCTCGATGCCTCTCTGATAACCTGCACTCCAAACTATTTCTTTTCACTTCTGCTCGCTTTCTGAAGATCTGTCTGTTTTGGTTTTTGTCTTATTTTGAGCTCTAACAAACTACTGACTTACAACTGTGATCGCTCAGTTGGAAGCTCACAGTTCCACAAGCCGGCAGGATTTTTATCAGCCTTTTGTGAGTGATTAGAGCTACATGTGTGACATTACATCCTATAAATAGCAGATCAACTTCCAGCCCTACAGGAGCACAAGCTAGCAGCAGACAAACCACCAGGTTTCCTAGCACTGTGTCGGAGCCGGTGGGAGGGCATTGATGCAGGCAGGGCTTCACATTAACTTTTTTGCTCAGCAGCCATTAGGGCTAGTGGTTTCCAAAAGTTACTAGCCACTCAGCATTGTCACTAGCCACAATTATGTGGGAAATTACGCTTTTATTCTATTAAAGTTGACTGGTGTGCTACAATTTACTAAATGACCACTGTATACACACTCAAATCAAGACTACATAAAATTATATATATATTGCAAATGTTTTTATTCAGTCACACAGGGTGGCAGAGCACCATCACATGGTGCTCTTTCAAATCACAAACAATATGCTGAGACATAAGAACACGTCCCAGGACCAAAACACAGAGAGGAAAGACGGGAAGGAGGGAGACACGACCGTAAGAATGTCTGCAGCTTAGCCAAAATGGCTAGTTAAGAGTGACTGCGTTACACGCTACTGCCAAATTCTACCCGCATTTGGCGGGTGGGCGGGTGCTGATGTCAAGCCCTGGTTGCAACCCATCTCTGCTGCCGAGTGTGTCTTGAATGAGCTCATGGGCTCTGGGCAATTAATGCTTTACCATGATGCAAAAAAACTTCTGTTAAAGGAATAATTCACCGCAAAATGTTGACCTTCTCCTAAAATATCGAAGTTAACACGGACAGATTTCATTTGAGTCTGTGCAGCTTAAGTCAGAGAGTGTTTTATTGGATAAATGTGTCCACGTTTGTTGTTTGAATGCAAATGTGATCCTGGCTGCATTCAAGTCAGTATATTAATATTCATACAGCATGCAACACCTTTCAAACTCCAAGTGAGTTATCTTCTCATTGTGCCTCTTTCTCATCATGTCATCAGTTTTTTTGTTTAGTTTTTCTGATCACAGTCCTCTTCTTTAGCTCTACAATACATCTGAGTGTGTATGTGTATTTGCACGTTTTAATGCAGGTGTCTTAGACATAATCAGGATGTATCGTATTTGAATAAAGATACCAGGTTGCATGAACATGGCCCTAGATTTTTCTCACAATGTACCTACAGTACAGGGTTTTTTTCATCTGTGAAAACAGGTGACAAAAAAATTAGTAATTAGGGCGCCTGGGTAGCTCACCTGGAGGCCTCCTTGAGGCCACAGGTTCGACTCCACCCTGCGGCCATTTGCTGCATGTAATTCCCCCTTTCTCTCCCATGTCATGTCTTTAGCTGTCCTTTATAAATAAAGGCCTAAAATGCCCCAAAAAAAAAAAAAAAAAATTGGGATAATGGTGGACTCTTGGGGCCCGAAATGAGTATTACAACAACAATTACCAGCCACAGGTTAGACAAAAATTAGACAAAAGAGAATTTACACCTGCCAACACTCTTTTCCACATATTCTTAGGTCATAAACACAGAAGAGATCGGACTTAGAAAATAGATCACCAGAAGAAAAACTAAGTTCTCACTCAGGGCTTCCGTAGCCTTGACTCAAATTGGACTCAGTTTCTTATTTACCTGCTAAATGTGTGAGTCCTGTACACATTTTCTCAGGCACTAAAAAAAGAGGTGTAAGAAAAATGATGCTCCTGAACTGAAGGGCTGAAATAGAAGCAAATGTGACGAGATCAAAGCGCGTGTGTGTGTTTTGTATGTTGCACTTAAAGAAATGATTAATCAGAAAGAAATATGTATCTCTTGTTTTTCAATATGTCCATAAACTCCCTTCACTATTTTGCATTTTAAAGCCTGTCAAACAAATGTTCCTGTGGGGTGTACAGCTCTGCTTATAGCTTAAATCACTTCATAAGTTGGCTTGCAGAAAATTGTAGTAGGACAATGATGCCATCGGAGTCCGCCATAAACTGATGAGCGAGTTGGTTTAGAACGGAGCAGATGTGACTATCATATCAGAAATAAATATGAAAGTAGTCAGAGGCAGAATCACTCAGTAGGCTAAAAAAAAAAAAAAGTCCAATCAATAAAGTTTAACTTGACAAACAGGGTATTACATGATTCGGTAACACTGTACTTGAAGGTATCTACATAAGAGTGACATGACACTGTCATGAACACATGACACAGTCATGACACATGGACCCTAACCATAACCATAACTTGTCATGACAAAAACCGAATGACACTTACTAAAAGAAGCGTTATGTCATAAACATTCATGACTTGTTTATAATGTTTATGACACGTTCATGACAATGTCATGTTACTTATGTAGATACCTTCAAGTAAAGTGTAACCCATGATTCTTCTTCTTAGTTAACTGATTCATTAAACACCATCCTGCAGTAAGCAGGTAAAACAAGACATTTTTACTTGAACACTCACTTTCCAATTTCATTTCCAATTTCCAATTTTCCAATTCCGAATACATTGCTTTCTGCGCCTTTAAAACGACTACGTTTTGTGTGAATTTTGTGCTTCATTCAGCCTAATTCCTGTCGAGCCAGAGCCAACTGAGAGAGGTAAATACCAGATACATGGAAGGTGATGGCATTAACTTATTTATTTATTTCAGGTTTATTTGTCAGGGACAACTTGGCTGTAGAAACGTTGGGATTAAGTCTAACTTCACAGAAACTGAACAAAAGATTCCTCGCTGTGTCCAGGCGGTTGATGAGCAGAAACAGTATAGCCACTGTACCTGTACACTGAAAACCTCAAGCTCTTAATGCCTCGTTCTGCACATGAAGCAGCTCAAACGTTAAGCACCAAGGGACAAATATCATTCCAAATATGTTGTTCATATTTATGTGTCATTTCAGGCTCAAACAAGACACTTTACTTACGTTTCTTTCTGTGTGTTTGTGTGTAGAATATGCATTCTCTGTTATCACCCACACACAGACACACACACTCACACACGCTTTCACTCACGTTACGCCTGTTGTGGTGGAAGTTATAACGGCAGAACTGTATCCAGTTTGTATATGGAGATCTGTTATTAAAAGCTGAAGCTTTAAGCTTGTGTGTGTGTCCTGTAATATGTGTGTGTCCTGTAATATGTATCATCAAAACATTAAACTGGTTCAAGAAATCCAGTATGATGGAGGTGCTGGTATGTAACTAAGTACATTTACATATTCAACTGTACTTAAAATTGATGGTACTTCCATTTTATGCTATACTATATACTACTACTCCACTACATCTCAGAGGTTCAGTTGTTCGTCCCCTTCCTGACCATGTACTGTATCTTCTACCAGATTTGGTGAATTTTTCATCCAAAACCTTACTTAAGTAAAAATATTTAAGTATTATCAGCAAAATATACTTGAAGTATGAAGCTTGAAAAGTACTCTTTGTGCAGTAAAGTGTTCCCTGTCAGTGTTTTCCTGTTATATCAGATGCTTCTGGATTAATATTCCTGCTGCATTAATGTCTATGTTGCATTTTACTGCTGTAGATGTTTAAGGTTGTGCTCATTTATATACTGTTGGGTAGTTTAATCTACAGCAGTGCATCATATTCTATAAGATCATCATGTTTGTAGCGTCGCTGTCCTGTGAGAACCACGTATCTCTAAAAAGTTTTAAAAGTTTTCATGGTATCAAACAGCCCTGTTTTCAGCCTTGTGACGATGCATTTTCCAGCTGATCCGAGAGGCTTTTTAAAGACTTTATTTAGATTAAGAAGTAGGAGAATGTTCTTCTCTTTCTCAACACGTAAAGGAACACTTCATCCTTCAGTTCATCACAAACATTCAACATCAACACATCTGGACAGGAAGGGGATGAAAAACTGTCATCTGAAAAAGTAACTTAAGCTGTCAGACAAATGTAGTGGAGTAAAAGTGCAATATTTAGGCTACCTTAATTTTAATTTCCATATAGTAGCTATTAAATAAATTGGCAGAGTCTAGCAAATTATTTGAGTTGTGTGATCAAACATTGAGTTTACAATAATGTAATCAAAGTTGTGTTTCCGATCTGCTGATACATTCTCATACCAGACATAAATGGACTCCAGAAATGAAAGTAATAAGCATTAAAACAATAAAAAAAAAGATTAATATAGGCTACACTATGTCATGTTAAGCAACTTTTTTGAAGTGAGACTGCGTCCTGATTTCATATCTCCCTAGTAGTCGATAGAGGGCTCTTCATATAAAACAGTCAGCTTCACTACTTCTCTGCACCTCTGGAGGAAGAAAAACAACCTAGCCGACTTTAAACGACATGAGCCGAAGCCGAGAGACTTCTAGGCAAGTCCCGCCCTACGAAGCAGCCCGATTGGTTGGAGTTGGGCATTGACCTCGAGTAGTTAAGGTTAGGATAGCCGATTGGTCAGGGGATAGGACCTCAACAAATCGGGTTACGTTACCTAACGTAAGCATGGACGCCTGGCCAATGGTAGTGTGTGAATGCTATTGAAGGGCGGGCCTAATAACACCGCCGAGAAACTATGCCGAGAAAGGACAAAAGGTTGTGTACGCGACTGGGGGCGGAGCGTCCGAACGTCGGTTCGTACGTGGCGGGATGTCGGCTGCGTCAAGCCACAGACACTGATTAACGCCGGAAACTTAAATATATAACAAAATAAATGTTCTGCTGCAGAAATAGAGGCAGCGAAGGAGGAAAGAAGAGACTGGTTAGTAGATCACCTGGGTGTTTAGATTTCCTCCATTTCCTTTCCGCTGCCCGCATAGTTGATCTTTCAACTTTGAGTACTGAGTCGTATGCATAGGTCGTACATGTGTAAATAACATGGGTCTAGTCATTTTTTTTGACTGTAATGCTCAAGCTGATGAAGGTGGAACTTTTAATTACTGCTGGGTAACTTAATATTACATCATTATTTTATTTTATTTGTTTATCATTTTTGTATTATTAATCTAAATATGTAAAGTAGTTAGTAACTTAAACTTTCATGTAGCCTAGTGGAGTAAAAAAAGTCTGAGTAACTGATTAGTAGTGGAGAAAAAGTTATCGCAATAGTAATTTACAGTACTAATTACTTTCCACCACTGCCAAATAGCTAGACAGGCAACTTAAAATTGGTCTTAACTGGAAGCCAGTAACGTGAGCTCAGGAAGACTTTTATTTTGTAAATAGGACCGGAAACCGCGTTTTCTTTCAGGCGGAAGCTCGAGTCGACACGGCTGAGGGTTTGATATCAACAGCGTTGTCCTGCCCGTATAAACCATAAACAGAAACAATAGTAAAGAGCAGAGTCGCAGCTCAGCGTGGATTGAACATGAAGGATAAAGAGGAGACCGTCGCGGTTAAGCGGTGAGACTCATTTATGGAAATACACATTTTAATGTGTTTTTTGTTCCGAGTTGACTAGCTAGTGTGTCGTGTGTTCACTGCAACTTCCCGACTTCCAGTTAGCCATTAACACAACACAACAGCGACTGCGGAATGCAGACTGAACGTAATGCAGGCTGTGCTTTGTGTTCACAGCGACATTATGGAGTGTTTTAGTTAAGAGTTTGTGTTTTAAATGTTTGATTAATGTCGCTTTCACATCACAGCTGTGAGAAATGTAGTAATACTCAAGTATTACTATGGCTACTTAAGTACAGGTAGGCTACTTGTACTTTACATTTTATGCTAATTTATACTTATGCTACATACTACATTTCAGAGGCAAATATTGTCTACTTTTTACTGCACAATAACTTAAAAGTTACTAGTTATTCAGATGAATAATACAAAATATAATCAACAAATACATCTCGATGTAATATAATAGATTAAAATAGAACTTTATTGATCCATGGGGAGAAATTCACAAGCTACCAGCTGCAACTTTTAAGCTATAGTGTGTAGTTTCTGTCGCCCCATGAGGAATTCTAAGTAATGACAACAAAACTGTCGTCCACACAATACAAGCTTTCTGTGATAGCACACGGCCCCACCCCTCCCCCACGCAGTTGCTAGTAGCCGAGGATAATTGAGGAGGATTAAAAAAACATAATGGACTCTTCAGAAGAGGTAACTATCTTCACTCGAGCTTCTGCGTGCGAATGTCGCCGGACGACACAATCTTCTGAACGTAGCCATACTGAGACATACAGAGAGAGTTGAGTGGAGCTGATAGTCTTAATTAGCTTTGTAGCAACTCATTTGGACGTTTATTAATATTAAAAAGTTACGCATTATGGGTGCCTGGGTAGCTCATCTGGTAGAGCAGGCGCCCATATATAGAGGTTTACTCCTTGACGCAGCGGCCCCGGGTTAGACTCCGACCTGCGACCCTTTGCTGCATGTCATTCCCCCTGTCACTCCCCTTTCATGTCTTCAGCTGTCGTCTATACATAAAGGCCTAAAAATAGCCAAAAAAAATAGTTAAGCACTAAAGCTTTAAAGTGATGAACACATGCTCACACACGTGCATTAATAACTACACTCTTAACAATATAATAAACATTACTATAACATGGGCCATTCTGCGTAATGAGTACTTTTACTTTGGGTACATTAAGTATGTTTTGATGCTGATGCTTTTGTAATTTTACTTGAGTAAAACTGTAGGGGTGGGGGAAAAAATCGATACAGCATAGTATCATATTTTCCGTGGCAATACTGTATCGATACACAGACGCCAAGTATCGATCTTTTATTATATATGTGTTGGTCAGTTTGTCTGCTTGACAATCCCATTTTGGAGCAATACAATTGAAGTGAGATGAACAAACAGAGAAATGTATCTTTTTAGATAAAAACAGATGTTGACAAAGTTTCCTTTTGGGGACATGATTTGAAATTGGGAAAAATTTGAAGTTGGAAAAAAGGTAATGAATTGCAATATATCGCAGAATATTGCAATATGTTTAAAATTGCAATAATATCGTATTGTGATGATATCGTATCGTAAGGCCTCTGGTGATTCCCACTCCTATAAAACTTTGAGTGCGGGACTTTTGTAACAGAGTATTTCTATTTTATGCATTGTATTATTTCTACTTTTACTTAAGTGGTTACTTCTTCCACTAATGAAAATCTTACTTTAATTACATATAATAAAGTAAACTGAATATCTTTTGAGTTGTGGAAATAAACAAGACATTTTGAAAAACACCGACTGACATTTTTTACAATTTTCAGACATTTTTCAGACCATACAATTGAATTGATAATCGACAGATTAATCGCTAATGACAATTATTAGTTGCAGCCCAAGTCAGAAATAGCTGTGGGAGTGGACTCACTTCTTCCTGTCCAACATATGGAATGCCTCTACAGGCATGACCTAAGAGGACCCCAACTCAGCAGGAAGTTAAAACCAGCTGCATAAGGGGGTGGATTTAACAAACGTATGTGTTCTGTGCACTTTGATGCATACTGCTTGCTGTTTATGGGTCACGTTTTGGTCTGTGACCAAAAATGTCTGTCACGGTTTCCCACAGCCCGAGGTGACTGACAGCATCAAAACTCTTGTTTTGTCTGACCAACTCAAAGATATTCCCGTTATTATCACATTAGACAAAGAAAAACAGCAAATCCTCACAATGTAGACGATGAAACTAGATGTTTGTAAATTACATATGTACATTTGTACATACAAGTGTCCAAAAGCTATATTTTATAGAAATGTGTTTTGTAAAAATGGAGAAATGTCACCTGCATTTTACTGCCTACTCCGTGCCGTGTAAAAGTTGAATCTAATGTAAAAAAAACATTAACTTATTTAAAGACACTGAATATCACCAAATATTGACTGTTTGCTAATTCAGTCCAAAGTATATTGACATCATTGCCGTCCAGTGTCGGTGGGAAAAAACTGTTGTGTGTTGTTTGTGTTGTGTTTGTGTGTGTGTGTGTGTGTGTGTGTACTTTGTTTGAACGCAGCAGCAGTGAAGCTGTCGCACTCTCTTGGGTTCCAAAAAAAAAACATCCCTGTGTTTCGACACTCTTTGTTTTTGTGAACAGTATGTTCCAACCCAAACAAGGCCGAGCTTAATGTGCTATTCAGAGTTGTGTGTGTGTGTGCACGCAGGCCTGCCTCTTGACACACTAATTATGTTTCTGTCTCTCCCTCATGGTTGAGGCCAGTAGAATATTGTGTTCTCTGTAAATAAGGCCAACCTGCTGGTTATATCGTGTGTGTGTGTGTGTCATAGGTGTGATTGGCAAAGGACAAAAAAGCAGGAAAATATACGGCGCACCCATGACGCTGCGACAGCCCCCTCCCCCCCTCATTTAAAAAAAAAAAATAAACCATTAAATGGCACTTTCTGGAGAGTTTTGTGCAAAGAAATGGAGAAATTGAGTCTTACATGATATGTAGGTATTAGGGCATTTAGCATTTACATTACTGTTAATCAGTCATCACTTGATCACACATTGCATTACCTTGTTATAATATAAATAATAGTGCCACATGAAGAGACAGTGCAGCATATGACAGTAGCAACAGCTGAGAAGATTTGGGTCTGTGGTGACCAGGTC
The DNA here is from genome assembly GCF_008315115.2 of Sander lucioperca. Classification (NCBI taxonomy): domain Eukaryota; kingdom Metazoa; phylum Chordata; class Actinopteri; order Perciformes; family Percidae; genus Sander; species Sander lucioperca. The sequence continues at coordinate 951,544 of NC_050177.1, forward strand.
CACCTCACACAAACTTCCTTCTCCTATTCTTTCTCCTTACTACCACACCCACACCCACACACCCACACCTACCCACACCAGCCCACATTACCACGCCCATGCAGCCCCACCCACGGACATTTACGGATTTTTAAACATTTAATGTAACTGGCAAACAATGCTTTCTACTTTTTAAAGAGCACACGTTTATAACAAATTTTTATTTATGCCGTTTGTATGCTGTTACTGTCATTCTCTACAGTATGTAGGTATGTAGTATGTATGTTGTCACTGTCTGTTCAATTGTCCGTGTTTCTCTGTTGACACTGTACATATTAAGTTATAACTCTAACTCTGCAATTTAAATGTTTTTTATGGCTGTCTGTGATTATACTTCAGGGTTTTTCCTTGCTCAGAATTTGTCTTTGCGGGAACACACAAAGCAGGGGGGGGGAGGGGGTCTGGGTGTCCTCCCCCAGGAAATTCTGAGGGTCAATGACTTCAATTCCTGTATTCTGATACGTTTTTAGGCACCAATTTATGGTAAAAATGTCAATATTTATTGCAAGGAAATCACAAAATTCTGGTGGCAGGTAACAATTCAAAATACAAAATATAATGGAATATTATTATATTCAGTAGTCCAGTAAGGAGGCTTTCACATCCGGGACATGGGCCGGATACAACAACACTTGACCCTAAAGTCCAGTTGTTTGTTGGATTGACTTAGGCGACTTAATCAGTGATGTTGAATATAGCCTTGAGTGTAACGGACCACCACAGTTCATACATACATGTGAACCGCGGATTAATTGCAGAGTTTAATCTACATAGTGTAAAACTACTACGTGAATGGGGCACAGCAGAAAGACAGAGCAGAGCGACGCTGCTTGTTCAGGGTTTTCATGTGTACTCCTATAGGCCTACACTTTGCATCAGGCGTTAAAACCAATTGTACCGAATTAGACTACTATTTAACGCGAGACGTTTTTAACCGCTAATGAAACTGTCTCAATTTAATACTGATGCCGTCAGACGGCCGCGCGGACAGACAGCAGTCGGAGTTCCGGTAGAGCTCTGCGCCCGTCAGCAGCGGCTTCTCACTGTACAGCCGGTCCCCCAGAGCAGCATGATCACCGGGAGGGTCCGGTACAGCCTGAACCCTGCAAACAGAGATCCCGTTTGAAGGTGACATGATTGATTTTGACTGAACGTCTCAATTTAAGTAACCTCTATCGGGTCGTAGCAAATTAAGTAGCTACACTAAGTTTAAGATTAGGTGTTGGTCATTCTCAACACCTTTCTACCCCCCCCCCCCACACACACACACACACACACACACACACTTATCAACTCTGGACTCTGTGCTGCTGCCAGCCTGTGTAATGTACGTTACTCACCATCGATCGACTCTTAGCTTCAGCTGGCTAACGTTAGCTGTCAACCTCCCGACTAGCTAGTGATCTAGCGAGGATTAGCCTTTCAGACCGCAGTGGACTTCAGTGGACTCTCCATCCAATATCCCGACTTCGTCTACCACAACTGCCGGACTCTTTCAAATACATGTACTCCCTGTCTCCGCCGATCACTTGGTAGCGTTGGTCAGCTGTCAGCTTACGCCAGCTAGCTTCTGTTAGCTTCGACCGACTGACGGCTCGCCCAGCACATCTTTTCGCTGTAGAGCTCTTTTAGCCATGTTTCACTAAGATAGTGTGGGCCACTACCTTTCTGCACTGCCGAAAATGGTGCTCCTAAAATATTCCTCACTGCAACTTCTCAACGTCATCTGCTACATCGCTTCAGCTTGCATTGCCAACATGCAACAATATTGTCCCGTTGTCGGCTTCAGCTAAGAAGATAGTTCGCCCCCACACGTCCAAAATTCTTATTCAAATAACCTTCCGCAACGATTGCAGGCTCTTTGGTGAAGCTCTGCTTTGAATGAAGTTACATCGTGACAAATTAATGGACCACTTGCGGAGTGATATGAAGACATGAGTCAGAGTATGTTTACCAATACCCCCGACCTGTGCCTTGCGACACCCCCCCAAAAAAAAAAAGAAAAGAAAAAAAAAGCGGATTTGCATGATTTACGAGAGCTTCATTTTCAGGTCAGAAAAGCCGGATTTCCGGAATTATCCGGAAGAATCACACCTGTGTGTGTGTGTGTGTGTGTGTGTGTGTGTGTGCGCGTGTGCGCCTGAATGTCTTTTATGTGGTCTGTGTGTTTTGTCTCAAACGCTTTCACAGGACTGCTAATAAACGGCTGCTTACATTCAGTGAGCACAGTTTGTTTTGCAGCACACACACATGCTTTGGGCTGTAATGCATGCACAACCAGGCCGTATATCTCCCAGAAACACACTCACGTTGAGCGCTGACGTGCAATTCTGCTCACTGACGAAGAACACTCTAAAGTTCCTCTCAGCTGGCCCACTTGTTGTTGTGTAAGAGTGTGAGATTGTGTAATATATTATGTGTTTGGGTTATTATTAACAGCAGTATACAGGGTTCATACGTTTTGAAAAAACCTGGAAAGGTTATGGAATTTGAAAAATGCAAATTATCAAACTTTAACACAGATTTTTATTCTTATTGTATAATGTCGACTGACATTTTCAGGAATACATAGTCATGGAAATTTGCCGAAAAAGTCATGGAAAAGTATTGGTTAAAATGCGTATAAACCCTGAGTATAATTATCAGTGGTAGTAGAACATTAACAGGAGTAGTAGCAGTAGTACAGTAGTATTGTTAGTTTTAGTAGTGTGTGTTGAGTGTGAAGCCATCTGAGATAAACAAGGTGTGACTTTGTTGTAAAATCCTTTTCCTTCTGTTTCAATCGCTTCAATCAGTTGTCCAGTCATATTTAGTATTTGTTTGCTTATAGTTTGTAACATTGTAAACACAAGTGCTCCATTATGGCTGCAACTTACAATAATTCATGTTCTCCATTAATCTGTTGATTATTTTCCTTTTATAAAGCAAATGATTGTTTGGTCTAAAAAAAAATGCCAGAAAATAGTGAAAAATGTCACAGCCCATGGTGACATCTTGCTTTCATAGATAGATGGCTGAGAAAACCAACATATATTCTCATTTGGCAGGCTGTCGGCAGTTGAGTTTGGGCAATTTAGTGTTTTTTGGCATCCACTGCATTGCAGAATCAACCAGCCTTTAGGATTTGAATCATCTGTCAGTGAGGCCACTGTGAGAACAAAGTCTCCTGGATCAGGTGAAAATCGTTTTTTAATGTGTAAAGTGACTATGGGTGGGAATCGCAGGGTACCTCACGATATGATACACGGTACATGGCTCACAATAACGATAATATCACGATACAGCAATTCTCCGTTCGTCAATATATTGCTAGACAATGATACATCGCGGTATCGCTCTAACTATGAATACAAAATGCCGTGAAAAGGTTAAGTGCAGGTTTTATCTCTTTATTCACTGCAAGTCCAAACTGTTAGAAAACAACGCAATTCTGCAGCACGTGTTTTCCAGTCTGTATAATTAAAATTACAGAACTATAGAGCAACTATGGGTCCAGACTTTGGACTTAAACGTGGCTGGGGCGTCTTATTTTCCCCCAAACTGCTGTCCGCCATCCTGTTCGGCTCGTTAATTTGTGTTCAAGTTTCCCTCATTCATGTGTTGAGCGCCACCTCGAGGAGCAATGAAGTAGCGACGCTGGGAGCAGGGAAATTTATTAAGAGGGCTTTTTCCCTTTCCTTTATCCTTTTTATTGTGTTATGTATCTTTTTTGTGCATGTTATAGGTTTACAACGTGAAAAAGCCCAAAGTCCACCCCAAAGGGACTTACCATCTCCAACAGAAAACACTGTTCACAAACTGCTCCAAACAGCTCTATTGTAGTCCAGCCTTTACTTCTGAGACAAACGTGGTCACTTTGTAACACACGTTATAATGCTCGCTAGGGTTGGGCGATGTCCCCTAAATTGCCAGTTGATGATGTTTACAGTAAAACATTGTGATGGACGATGATATCGCTGTCGGGGGCGGGGGGGGGTAAGCACTTTTTTATTTTACTATATCTCTTTACATAAATATTATTTCTACTACTATGGAGCTAACAGTTTGATCAGACATACATTTAAATGTCCTCTGTAAATAGACAGTATTACATGGCTATGCTGCCGCCTGCTGGTAGGAGCAGTAATTACAATTTGACCTACTTTCACTTAACTACGGTGCCATAAAAATTAAATACACAGTGAAATTAAGATGACATCAATCGCTCACTTGGCAGCAAAAAGATATAAAGATAAAAAGTGATAGTGTCAGCAACAATAAATAGATAAATGGAGTAAAAAAAAAAGTATTAAAAATAGTGCATTATCAACACAGTATGGTTCAAGTCCAGCTTAGCTTAGCCTTTCAGCAGCTCATTTATGGCCCTAGGAACAAAGCTATTTCTCATGTGGTTTGTCCGCGCCCCCGTGACCCTAAGAGCCTGCCTGAGGGTAGGGTGTGTAGGGTCCGCTCTGATGCTTGCTGCTCTTCTCTGCAGCCTACTGGAGTATACTAGCTTGTCGGGAAACTAACTTTAGGCTACATTTTGGTGAGGTAAAAACTGGCATGGCCATTTTCAAAACCTCTGACCGCAAGATATCCGAATCAAAATGGCTTCAATGGGTACACATTATAGCTGGGCGATATATCGATATTATATCGATCTCGTGATATGAGACTAGATATCGTCTTAGATTTTGAATATCGTAATATGGCATAAGTGTTGTCTTTTCCTGGTTTTAAAGGCTGCATTACAGTAAAGGGATGTCATTTTCTGAACATTTCTTGTAACTGTTCTATTATTTGCCTTTACCCACTTAGTCGTTATATCCACATTACTGATGATTATTTATCTAAAATCTCATTGTGTAAATATTTTGTGAAAGCACCAATAGTCAACACTACAATATCATTGCGGTATCGTTATCGACGTATTTGGTTTTCTCCATATCGCCCAGCCCTAGTACACATACACTTACACAGGTAAAACATTCACTTTTTCTAATGCAGTACAAATGTGTTATTTTCTCCTATTCTAAAATGGGGTATTTGAATATTTCTTTATGCTGGGTGGGGTCTCTTTACAGTCTTGGAGTTGCATAAATGGGGTATGACTGGAAAGCTGAGACTCTTGTGGATTCAATGAGCCCACTTTTATTCATGTAATGTGGAATGTTAGTCACCAAAGGAGCCATTTCGTTGTAGTTTTTTAAACTTGTGTCACTGTATAGAATGACCAGTTGTGACCTCGATGATAATCACAGTCTCATGAAACTTTACAACCACTGACTAGAGACTTAGATCACAATGGTAAATAGTCAGATACCACAAGACCTAGGGCATTACCGCTTTATATTGATACAGATAAACACTATAACCATTAATCATGGTGGTGTACACTGTTAACATAGACTTGCTGACCCTGCTGCTATTAACGACATCACTCAGTCACTTTACCTTGTAATTCTTCTCTTCTTCTTTCTTTCACTATTTGTCTGTATTTAGGCATGTCATGATAACAAATTTTGCTGGATGATAAATTGTTCCAGAAATTATTGCGATAAATATTGTCGTTGAGAGACCGATGATAATGGCATAATAATGCAGGTACACCTTTTAAAAGATCAATAAACTTTTATTTCTAAAGAATATTTAACACTGGAACTGACATTTTAAATATCCACAATAAATGAACAAAACAACCAAAAACAATAAATAAAATGGACTCTGTCTCTGTTAACAAAAAATGCACTGGAATAAAAACCAAACACAATCAAAACGTTAACGTTACCTGAAAACCGCATGTAGTTTCTTTTTAGCATCTCACATCACACTTTCAGTCACTATGACCACTACTACGGTCAGAAAAATTGTGCCAAAATATGAACAATAACGTCGCTGTCAACAGGCTTATCTGCTAATGTTAGCTACCGGCCGTTAGCTTGAAAGCATCCAGCAAATAGACGGTACCGTAGGGTGCCGTTACCTGAAACTGGTGATTTAACGTCACCGCTCATTTTACACACAGTTTAACAACGAAACAAAACACTGAGTGGACATTACTATGTTTTTCATGTTGGTTTTGAGCGGTATGCGCCCCTATTAACCTGGAAAACGGTTTTAAAACAGTAATGTTAATACAGCGTGTCGGAGGAATACAGCGTTCTCCTGCAACGGGGAGTCAAAGGCAGAGGGGCCGTCACCGCAGCGTTCGCTAACGTTAGCTTCTTGTCTCATCTGTGGTGTGATAAACAGTAAATTCATCGACTTCAGTGTCCACAATGCTATTTTCCAATGAACTGTAGCTGTCATATTTCACGGGACCCGCGTGAGTGCGGATTTCACGTCGCGGCTTTCGTCGCTGTTTGTCACTTTGCCTAAGATTGAGTGACAAGTGTACTCGCCCTGTTGTTTATTTGGTTGCCATGACTTCGCGATTGACGACCTCCTGTCACTGTTACAGTTGCTCACCCTAAAGGGGAGAGAGAGCGGATGACAGTTCGCTTGAGTTCAGTAGAGCAGACGGCTCTGCAGAGTCGTGTAATTACGACTTTATGACTTTTCATAAACAGCTGAAGGAGTGGCGGTGCGCGGTGTACATAGCGGAAACCCTGTTGTGAGTCTGCCCTATTTCTGGTGGCGGCAGAGGAAAACAAACAAGCATGCAAATTATCGCGAAATTATCGCGGCCGGAAAAATTATCGAGCTCATTTTTATTTGTCATGCGATTAATTGATTTATTGACTATCGGGACAGGCCTATCTGTATTGCTGTCTTTATGCTGCTACAACAACAAACGTTCCTCTTTAGGGATCAATAAAGGTGTGTGTGAGTGAAATGAAACCCTGCCTTTAACGTGTGTGTGTGTGTGTGTGTGTGTGTGTGTGTGTGTGTGTGTGTGTGTGTGTGTGTGTGCATGCTCTGCCTTTGACGTGTGTGTGTGTATGTGTGTGTGCATGCTCTGCCTTTGACGTGTGTGTGTGTGTGTGTGTGTGTGTGCATGCTCTGCCTTTGACGTGTGTGTGTGTGTGTGTGTGTGTGTGTGTGTGTGTGTGTGTGCATGCTCTGCCTTTGACGTGTGTGTGTGTGTTAGAGAGAGAAATGAAACCCTGCTTTTGACTTGTCAGCACATGTTTGTTGGTAGTGGCCAAAGCAGTTCAGGCCGGATTGTGGGATGGATGAAGAGAGGGGGAAGAAAGTACAGGGAGGGAGGATCTGGACAGTCTCCCAGAAGCTAAAATAAATAACATTCTGTTCTCTTCAGTTTTGGACATTTTCCCTATTTTTGCAATCAGCGCTGTTTCCACTTTGTAAAAAAACACCCAGGAATGTTGAAAGAGCTGAACTCTCTGGTCATGATTTCTCGTATAAAAACACCAGAGATCAATTTACACAGGGCTGACGAATGGGGCTCTGCTGTGGTTCCTAATGTAGAGTCAGAGAAATCCCAAAGGGGCGTTTAACTCTGGAATCTTTAGCTGGAATCATTGAACCCTTTAAATGAGACTCAAATATCCCATATTATGTTAATTTTAAGGTTCAACTTGTATTTTGGGTTTCTACTAGAACATGTTTACATGCTTTAATGTTCAAAAAACACATTGTTTTTCTCATACCGTCTGTCTGAATATATCTGTATTCTCCCTCCGTCTGAAACGTTCCATTTTAAAAAAAAATCCCCAAAAAGCCCAGTCTGCTCTGATTGGTCAGTGTTTCCGGTTCTTCCGGATCTGTGCTCTCTCTGTCTCTGTACTGTCGTTGCAGCCGGGGAATGACTGTAGCGGCACTTTCTACCTTTTTGTAGTAAAGTTGCGATATCACAAGCATACAGAAGTCCTGACCTCTCGTTTAAAGGCACAGGTTCTGAATATGTGTGCATTTCTCAGTGGATTGAGCGTTTTGATACTGTATATAGCACTTCAACCTGCTTTAAAAAAAGACATGGCAATTGGAAACCTTTACAATATGGGACTTTTAAAACACTGGGCTGTAGAGGAAATCTGAGGTTGGAGGAGCAGCAGAACTCCAAGGTTTAAGATTGCAAGTTTAATTTCCTAGTGTAAATTAGTAATACAAAAATGGTGTCTTTTCTGTATTTTGATCAGGGTTTCTCCAATTTCTTTACCTCATAACCTGAATAACGCAAATGAAGTTCTGTGTAGTTTTTGAGGAAACCTTTAAAATATGCTGAGAATGCAAGGAGTGTGGCATGATCCTTGACTTTTCAGCGTCCTTTCTATTTGTGTCATCTACATGCTTCATTCCTTTTATATTTTTCCTTTTTTATCTTCTTCTTTCCTTGATGTCATCTGTTAATTATGTCCTTTCCCTCTATTTTTCCTCCTCCTTCCTCCTCCTGTAGGACCGGTTCGGAGCAGAGGAAGCTGCGGTCTCGTGATGCAGCCAGAAGTAGGCGGAGTCAGGAGACGGAGGTGTTTTATGAGCTTGCCAGCACTCTGCCGCTCCCCCGTCGAGTCTGCACCCACCTGGACAAATCCGCCATCATGAGAGTCGCCCTCAGCTTCCTGCGGATGCACCACCTCCTCAGACCCGGTAAGAAACGCTTCTTCAGATGGCCGTCTGTCCGCACAGAACCTGATTGTCCCAGATCATGTAGTGGAAATAAACGAGACAAAGGTCTGAAAATATGGCCGCAATTATGTCCGCTCGCTGGAGAATGGGTTTACTCACAGAGTAGTCTATATCCATGACGTTCCATTTTAAACTCCGGTGGATTTCTGAGGACTATGGTTAACTGCTCCTCAGATCTCTACAGGGTAAATCCAGACAGCTAGCTAGACTATCTGTCCAATCTGAGTCTTAGCGCCACCCAAGACGATTGTGATCGGTTTAAAGAAATGCCAATAAACCAGAGCACGTTTTTCTCCCATCCCAGAATGCTGTGAGGACTAGCCAGACCCTTTTCCGCAGCGCTGTGGAGGAAGATCTGGCAATGTGAGACTACTTAGAGAGTAAAGCTTGATTTATGGTTCTGCGGAGGCTCCACGCAGAGCTTTCGCCGTAGCCTACGTAAGTGGCCTGATGTTTACACTTGTGCGTTGGCGTGTGCGTCGACCCGGCGTGCGTGTGTGTGTGATAGAGCGAGGGAGAAAGTGAGAGAGTGATGATGATTAGCTTCGGAACGAGTAGTGACTCTAGAGTCATAATGAGAGAAACAAAGTGTCTCCCCTGTTCTTTCTGACCCCGGTGGGAAATCTGTAGCAGGAAAAGTTAACCTTTTCCTCGATTTCATGTTTATGGAAAAGGAGAACCAAGAAATGAGTCGGGGGGGGGGGGAATGCAATGCTACCAAGCCACGGCCGAGCGACGTACGTCTCCGCGATGTGTAGTTAAATTTTTCGAGAGGCGCACGTCAGGCTACGGCGTAGGGTCCGGCGTAGGTTCGTGTTGCCACGTTCCTACGTACGTAGCAACGGTGTAGATTTTACGCACGAGTATAAATCAGGCTTAACACAAGTAAACCATCATCCGCGAATGATGCAGACTTACAGTTAGGCAGCGGTCAGAAAATATTTTGGTTCATGAAAACCCAACAGGCAATTAAAGTTTCAACCAAGGCTCTTCTGTCTGCCGTAATAATCGCCTGGTCGTTTTTACCGCAGGTAAGAATCAGAAAGAGGAGTCTGAAGAGGAGGGGGAGGAGGACGATCCAATGGATGCTTTCTATCCTCAGGCGCTGGCGGGCTTCGTCATGGTGATGACCGAGGAGGGAGACATGATCTACCTGACGGAAAACGTCAGCAAATATCTCGGAATCACGCAGGTAAACACCCTGCAGGACAGACGTGTTCAGCTTCAGCAACATTACAACAAAAAAACATTATATACACAGATCACACAGTAACCAATATGTTCACATATTCAGACTCCCCCCTCCATTCTCCATTCATGTGTCTGGTTCACCTGTTCTGAGTCAGAGCGTTTACTGTAAGCCTCTGGGACAGTACGTGACCTTTTCTGAGTGACTCGAGCAGAGAGAAGCCATCCATTAAAACTATTCTTAGCTCTGTTGGGGATCGGGTTTGTCATTGTAACACAACTACCTTGTGATCCGTGCATACAGAAATACAGAGTGAAATGTAATGTAGAGCTGTAATGATTTTATTCCAACTGTGATCGGATTCAGTGTCTGTTCCTTCAGGAAAGATTCTCCAACTCCTGCCAATGATTTAATTTGATTTAGTTTGTTTGGATTAATTTAACATTGACAGCACTACAACACATTGTTAAAAGTAAAGTGTTTTTTTTATAAAAACTTGTAATAAAGAAAAAAGTGAATACAGATGGACCCTTACCAAATATACTGAATACATGATTGTACATGAAATATACACATACCATACATAGTGGTATAGTGAAAAGTATTTCAGTTGCAGCAACTTTCCAACCTCAAACTGATGCATGTGTTTGTGTTTGGTACTGACAGTTGTTGTTTGTGGTTAACAGCTGGAGCTGCTGGGTCAGAATATTTATGACTTTATTCATGCCTGTGATGAGGAGGAGCTCCGGGACCTGCTGACTCCACGTCCAGGTCAGACACACCATGTATTATCACAACAAAAATCCTCTCGCACAACGACATGCTCAAGATTTCCTCTCAGACCCAAACAGAGGCCTGTACTACGAATCAAGATCAGCATGCTCTGGATTATTTCAGTTACCCGGCTTCACCTAACCCAGTGGCTCTCAAGCTTTTTTCAATAATGCACCCCCTTTAAACAGTTTTTAAGCCTTGTACCCCCTAACCAGCACAAATAATTTTTGGTAGAAAAAAAGATATCAATATAAGATCAATATAAAGAGGAACAATACAGCGATGTCGGCGATAGATTTACTAAACAACAGCCTTGCACCTGGAAACAAAAACTTTAAAAAAAACCTGACAAACCTTGGAAAAAGACGGTAGAAAGAAGTAAGTAAGGCAAGAATAGGTCGAAAATAGTAATGAAAACTTCGAAAAAAGTTTGAAGAAAAAAAGACAGTAGAAAAAAGTAAGGAAGAAAGGCAAGAATAGGTCAAAACAAGTGACAAAACCTTCAAAAAAAAGGTGACAAAGTTCAAAAACAGCGACAAAAACTTTGAAAAAAGCAACAAACTTGGAGAAAAATGACAGTAGAAGTAACTACAGCCTTGTAACTGAAAAACATTTTGCAAAAGAGGTCACGTACCCCCTGCAGTCCTTCAAAGTACCCCTAGGGATACACGTACCCCCATTTGAGAAACACTGACCTAACCTAACAACCGCGGTCCCGCATAAGCTGTGTCACGACGGTGGTTAACAACTAGTTCAGTCAACCCAGGGTTTCCCAATCCAGTGACGCGTGCGTTCACACAGCACGACCAATCGCAAACCTCTACTAGAGCTGCATATTTTACATAAGAAGGGCAAACTATAATTCTACATGAATATGAAGAACACAGACACGGTTTTACAGGCAAAACGCAATACAGTCACTGCTTCCTAAAACAGGAGGACAGCTGGCAAAAAAATAGCTGACGCTGTTATGTGTAAATCACAACGCTTATCAATATCACTTCCCCATCAGTCAGGCACAACTGACCATAATTACACTTGTGCTTTCCATAAACTGTCGTTGCTTTAGCCTTTTATTTCAGTTGCAACCCTGGCAGTGGGAAGCGATCATGAGAGAAAATAAAAAAATATAAAAATATAATTCAAACCAATGTGCGCATTGGCAACACACGACTCAAGAAGCCGACAAATAGCCTATATATAATTCTCTGCGCTGAAAATCTATATCTTTCCTAAGATACCCATCAGGGAATGTTAACGGGGTTGTCAGTCTCTAAATGTTTTAACTTTTATGAGCACATGAGAGCATCTCTCTCTCTCTCTCTCTCTCTCTCTCTCTCTCTCTCTCTCTCTCTCTCTCTCTCTCTCTCTCTCTCTCTCTCTCTCTCTCTCTCTCTCTCTCTCTCTCTCTCTCTCTCTCTCTCTCTCTGCCCACCGAGCTCCAGCTGATCTTCTAAGAACGGTGACGCTGTTATCAACCAAGTATTGATTGGTCAGTAGGCGGTGCTTTTACACCGGTTGATCTCTAATCTCCAACATAACCTGCTCCTGAGCAGGCTAGGTGTTCAGCATAAGTTACCACGGCGATTGAACCCGGTAACAAATGATCCACCGTCGTGATACACAAAACCCAGGGTTGAACCTGAAGTTACCTCGGTAACGCTAAATCTTGCTTCGTAGTACAGGCCTCTGGAGTTGTAACATAAATCCTGGACCTGTGTTAATGTTAAACAAACACACACACTTTTAGAAAAAGAAGCCTTAATTGTCACAGAATACAACAAAATTAAGCACGCTACTCCGGATCAAGTCTAATAAAAGACACCAGGAAAAACACCACAAAGACAAAACATCCACAGGTTTAAACATAATAAGTAAAATAAATAAATCCAATGTAATTTTGCACTGGAATAAGAGATTGTAATGTAAACATGTCACGGTATGGATGCAATTATTGCACTAGAATAATTGAAATTATTGCTTTGGGCTATTTGTTCATAGTTTGGGTTTGTGAGAAGGTTAGATGCTTTTTAATTTCCCTATCTTTCGTCATACACTGACGTCAAAATACGGAACTAGTTCTCAGATATCATCCACTGTTTTTGGCAGTAACAAGTCATTTTAAATGCAGAACAGGAAGGTGTTTTTTTATACTTCTGACTTTTTAAGAATGATACATTTCTGTTATAGCTTTATCATGTTGCTTTCAGGTTCGAGTAAGAAACTGTTGGCAGAACAGCCGAGTGAGAGGAACTTCTTCCTGCGAATGAAGAGCACTCTGACCAGCAGGGGGCGCACCGTCAACATCAAGTCTGCTACCTGGAAGGTTCAGTGTTACCAAAGATTGTATAAACGTATCTCTTAATTAATCTGAACACCAAGCCATTTCTGAGCGTTTTTTTTGGCTCCTGTCACATTGTTACTAACTGTGGGCTCATTTTTTACTTCATCTGCAAGTCTCGCATCTCAAATTAACAAGCACAACCGTTGCCAGAAGCAGGAATAGCTCCTAAATGTCTTTTGAGCAGTATAATACATTTATAAAGGCATAAAACATAAACGTAAGAAAAGAAAGACGAAAACAGATGAAGCAGTAATACATTTCCCCAAGGGTACAACAGAAAAAATACTAATTCTGGCTGCACATCATTCACACAAAGAATAATTTACATTATTTAGAAACTTTACACTAGGCAGTCTGTTGGGATTTTTATTGAATTTGGATCTAAGACTCCAACTGCCCATCCTTAAATAAATCAATCTTAAAAAAAATCTTCTTTTAAAATTAAATGACTGTTCCCTCTGTGTGTCTGCAGGTTTTCCACTGCACCGGTCATATGCGTCAGTTGGCTGGCGGCTCCACGTCACCCTCTGTAGGCAGAGTGATGACCCTGCTGTGTGAACCCATCCCTCACCCGTCCAGCGTGGAGTTCCCCCTGGACACGTGCACCTTCCTCACCCGCCACAGCATGGACCTGCGCTTCACACACTGCGAGGGCAGGTAGGCAGACTGCTGAGTCCTGTAACTGACCTTTGACCTGTCTGTGGATGGCAGGCAAGAGAAAAGAGAGCTTCTCCTCCAGAATATCACGTCACAGAGAGGAAAGGAAATCTCTGAATCTTTTATGTTTTGTGCTTTTAATTCTTCCTTTGTTTTTCTTTCTTCTTCTCGTTTCCAGGGTGACCGAGTTGGTGGGATACAAACCTGAAGATTTGATTGGCCGCTCAGCCTACGAGTTTTATCACGCACTCGACTCCAATCACGTCAACAAGAGCCTGCACACATGTGAGTTTCTCTCTCTCTCTCTCTGTGTGTGTGTGTGTGTGTGTGTGTGTGTGTGTGTGTGTGTGATTTTAATTTTACTTGAATATACGTATCCATAAAACTACCTGAAAACAGTATTAACAATGTACAGTTGTGTTCAAAATAATAGCAGTCCAACCTCACTAACCTCATAAATCTAATTTTTTGATAGAAGTGATATTTCTACATGGCAAATAATTTACTAGTAAGTGTTGTAGAGTCATAGAAAACCAACAGACCCAACAGTCATGACATGCATGCTGCTCATTCTGTGTAATTGAATCTGTAATTGAAAGGGGCATGTTCAAAATAATAGCAGTGTTGTGTTCAATTAGTGAGGTGATTGATTCTGTGAAGAAACAGGTGTCAGTTATGGCCCATATTTAAGGAAGGAAGGAAGCAAATGTTGTGCATGCTGGTTATAGTGCATTTCACACTGAAATACTCAGCAAAATGGGTCGTTCCAGACATTGCTCTGACTTTGATTAAAAAGTTGATTAGAGAGGGGAAAACGTATAAAGAAGTGCAGAAAATTATAGGCTGCTCAGCCAAAATGATTTCAAATGCCTTGAAATGGCATCCAAAGCCTGAACGATGTGGGAAAAAACGGTCAACTACCATTCGAATGGATCGAAGAATAGCCAAAATGGCAAAGGCTCAACCAATGATCAGCTCCAGGAAAATCAAAGAAGACTTAAAGTTACCTGTGAGTACTGTTACGATCAGAAGAAAGCTATGTGAAGCCAAGCTATCAGCTAGAAGCCCCCGCAAAGTCCCATTGCTGAAAAAAAGACATGTACTGAATAGGTTGAAATTTGCCAAAGGACACATTGACTGGCCAAAGGAGAAATGGCGCAACATTCTGTGGACTGATGAGAGCAAAATTGTTCTTTTTGGGTCTAGGGGCCGCAGACAGTTTGTCCGACGACCCCCATGCACTGAATTCAAGCCACAGTACACTGTGGAGACAGTAAAGCAAGGTGGTGCAAAAATCATGTTAGGGGGATGTTTCTCATACTGTGGTGTTAGGCCTATTTATGGCATACCAGGGATCATGGATCAGTTTCAATACATCAAAATACTTGAAAAGGTCATGTTGCCTTATGCTGAAGAGGAAATGCCTTTGAAATGGGTCTTTCAACAAGACAATGACCCAAAACACACCAGTAAGCGAGCAAAGTCTTGGTTCCAGATGAACAAGATTGATGTTATGGAGTGGCCAGCCCAATCCCCAGACCTCAATCCCATAGAAAACTTGTGGGGTGACATCAAAAATGCTGTTTCTGAGGCAAAACCCAGTAATGCAGAGGAATTGTGGAATGTAGTTCAATCGTCCTGGGCTGGAATACCTGTTTACAGGTGCCAGAAGTTGGTCGGCTCCATGCAACACAGATGTGAAGCAGTTCTCAGAAATAATAGTTATGCAACTAAACGTTAGTGCAGTGATTCAAAGTAAAGCAAACCCTTGAGACATTTTCAGTTTATACAGTAAATGTTTGAGTTTGTAAAGAAAAATGCAAATACTGCTATTTTTTGAACAGCCTAATATTCCTTTTTCTTCACTTTCTGTAAAGGTATTACACAAACTTGATCAATTTTGGTCATGTTTTGATTTGGAATTGAATGTGCAGTGTTCCCAATGCATTGATATTATGGAATTAAAAGCTATTCTAAGGATTTTGAGCATTATTCACTTTTTTAAATCACACTGCTATTATTCTGAACACAACTGTATATTAACATGTAGACCTACTTTTGAAACACAACATTTAATCGATGTTGAACCTTGTCTTCAAAATATAAACTTTTTCTGGCTTTATGGCCTTTATTGATAAGACAGATTAAGACAGGAAGGGGGGGTATAGAGACGGGGAACGACATGCAGCAAAGGGCCGCAGGTTGGGCTCGAAACCGGGCCGCTGTGGGAAGGACTGAGCCTTAGTGTGATGCACACGCTCAACCCCATTTGGTCAGTTTTTAATGAATGCTTTCAAGGATTGTAGATTATTTAAGCCCACGGAGGAAACATCTTTATTTGAAGTTGAAACATGAGAGAGACTTCTGTAAACAAACTAGACAGAGAATGCGTCAGGACATACAGGAGCAGGATTTTGTCAAAGTTACAATCTTCTGGTCCTTCCTCTGTGTACCTTGTGACCCCCGCATCTCTTTCCTGTTTGTGTCGCTGTCCGGTGCAGTGCTGTCCAAAGGTCAGGTGAGCACCAGACACTACCGTTTCCTGGCAAACAGCGGCGGGTTTGTCTGGGCCGAGACTCAGGCGACCGTCCTCTACAGCAGCAAGATGTCGAAGCCAGAGGCCATCGTCTGCCTCAACTTCATACTCAGGTACTTTAAAAAAAGCAGTGAGCTCATGTCATATAAGTCTGTGCTGTAACAGAAGATGTGGGAACATAATGGATGCAGAAAACTACAAACTCCGTCTCCTACATCGTCTTCTTCTTCTGCAGTGCCGTGGAGCAGCCAGACGTTGTTTTCTCTGTGGAGCAGATCCGTTGTGGCCAGCTGCCTAAAGCCGAACCCAACTCACCAGCGCTTGCACCAGAGAATTGTGGGACATCTGACTTCAGTGACTCTGACCCCGACAGTGAGCATCTCAGCAGCTCCAGTCAGACTGAGGACGAAGATTTGAATCCCAGCAGCACTGCAGAGATCTTCAACAAACTGAAGGAGAAGCCGGAGGAGCTTCTTCTGTTGGCTCCTGCCGCCGGAGATGGCATTGTCCCGCTGATAGGAGGTGAGACAAACCAAAATCATTCTATTTACTTTAAGCACCAGTGATGAGGGTTTCTTAAAAAGCATGTTGGCTGCACTGGAGTTTTACTTTCTTCTGCTGTTAAGAAAAAACAAGACTAATAGTCTGCAGTTATGCTAACAGCTAAGGCTGCACTTAGTTGGAGTGTATCTATGGTTCCATGTTCCCCAGCTCAGTATCGTCTTACTATAACACATTAAGGAGACCTTTCAAAGGGGTTTTATGTTATCAACAATGTGTTTTCCCCTGGTCAAATGTTTAATGTATATTTCCCTGGGTCACTATGTTGAAATCACCCACCTACAGCTTACGGCCTACTGATGATGTTGATATCTCCACAGTGGCTGGCAGTGGCAATCGGCATTTGTAACGTCCATATCCCTTTGGTTTTTTGCAGTTTGAACTGTGAGGCTAGCCCTTACCAATCTCTTACAATGTTAGTTTTTTATCATAGGGATGACCCCATGCTTTAAGCTAAGTGCTAACATTAGAATGCTAACATGCTATCAACATGCAACATGCTGTTAAGAAGGTTTTTTTGTTCATCACCTTAGTGTTAGCCTGCTAACATTTGCTAAATAGAAAATGCATTTCCTGCAGAAAATGCTTTTGAATGCTGAAAAGCTAAATTGCTAAAGCTAAACTGGATTGCTGGCATAATTGCCTAAGAAGAAGGTGAAGTAGTGAGAACAGTTGGAAAAGTGTCAATGGTTTCAATTAGTACAAATTTCATTGAAATGTTGAATAATATCAACATTTACACTAAAGTCATAGTATTTTATTGAAAAGTCCTGAAAAGGGACAGCCTGGACTAGGAATTGAACCTGGGTCAAAGTCTGCTATGACTACTCGCTGGTTGCCTGTTGAAGTGGTGCAACCCACAGAGTGGGGAAAAAAAGTGATGACAAAGTCATAGAATAGTATGTTGAAAAAAAGTGATAGTCATAGTAGCCTATAGTATGTTAAAACAAATTATAGTATAGTATATCAAAATAAGTGATAAAGTCATAGTATAGTATGTCGAAAAAAGTGATAAAAAAGTCATAGTTAAAAGCAAAATGTTAAAAAAAAAAAGTTATTAAGTCATAGTAAAGCATGTTAAAAAAAGTTAAGTCATAGTAAAGCATGTCGAAAAAAGTGATAAAGTTATAGTATGTTTGAAAAAAAAAAAAATCAAAGTATAGTATGTCGAAAAAAATCATAGTATTGTATGTTGACAAAAACCTCATTAAAAGGGCCAGGGTTGAACCTTGGTCAGAGTCTGCAGTAATAGCATAGTATGTTGAAAAAAGTTATTAAAAAGTTATACTTCCCAGTGCTTTCATCCAGAAATGTTGAGGATGTTTTAGAACAGCTGTCAATGAAGGAATAATTGTGGCTTTTCATTTGGAGGCTCAATGAGCCAAATGTATAAGTCCTATTGCTCAAGAGCACATTGGCTGAAAGTAGACAAGTATATCTACGTTTTGACGTATAACTTGCTCTTACGGCCACAATTCTTACTTCTCATACACCATTTAAACAGTTGTTTTAAGACAATGTTCTCTCTTCTCTGCACTGTAGCTGTGACATAACCCACACTAAGCAGCCCTTAAAAACGCAGAAGAAGCCTAAAGAAGCACTAAACACTAAGCATTAATAGCTGAAGGTTTTGTGAACAGTTCAAAGTTTGATTGACGCCTGTAGGTTAAAGTATGTGGGAGGAGTAGCATTTAGAAGTGGAAGAAGCCTGAAGAGGATTTAAAGACATCTCCATTGACTTTCAATGTAAAAAGGAAAAAGCTTAATATTTTAAAAACTATAAATGGTATAGAAAAGTTGAATACAAGCACAAATGTCCTTAAAGAGCTGAACATTCTGATATTTGAATGTTTTTTGTAGCTGAAAGTATGCAGAAGTAGTAGGCGACCGAAAATTGAATCAGCATTCACACAAAAAGTGAATAGATTTTGCCATAAAATATTTAGTTCAACTTAATTTATATGTGGCTCATCGTGTGCGTTTATCAAAGAGCTACAGGTACGTACAGTTTGAATTTAATTTTTAAAACTATTTTAAAAGAGTCTTTTCATGTTCTCTGTCTCTTTCAGATTTAGTTGAGCTGTCGTTCGCCAGTCCTCCCAGTCCAGTGTCAGTGCCAGACCACCCTCAGGACCTGTGCACTCCACAGCTGCGAAAGCTCCTCTCCCCCATCTTCAGCCCTCTCACTCCACCTTTATCATCATCATCATCATCATCAGCAGCCTCCTCACCTGATCCTGAGCCAGTGATGGTAAATGCAGGCCTTAAATCCAGTTAAAACTTTGAAAGTATTATTTTCTCTGTCTGATTAAACCATCTACGCTCTCTCTCTCTGTTTTGTTTTCTTGTTTCTCGATGTCTCTCGACCTCCATCAGAGCCCCTGTAAGGAGGAGAAAGAGGTGACTGACACCAGCATGGTGGAGCAGTTCTTTGCCGTTTGGCCAGAAGATAATCAGCCGAAAGGAGAAACACAGGAGGTAACCGCAGTAACATGTATACAGTCTTCTTTTAGAAGACCATGTTTTTGTCGGTTCTTAAGTCTTCCACGTCTAATGTCATGTTTTGAACTATTTATTTTTTTTAGGATATAAATAAAAATAAATCAGATTATAAGTATAGCGCTTGCCGCACAAACACATTCTGTATAACTGTTTACACAAGAACAGCTGCTTATTTGTATTTTGGACAAACTGTTCACCGTCTATTAGTGGAATCTATATTCTGACCAGCAGATGCCACAATTGGGGCATACATTCGTAAGGAAGTTTGTTTAATCTGTTTCTAAAATCGGAGTATTTAGTAACATTAATAATCAAAAACAAAGAGTGATAAACATCTTACATGTAAGTCTAAAGTGCAGACAATGTAAGATTGATACAAATAAATACAAATGACAAACTATCAACGATACAAAGGAATTTGAAAAATGAAATCTCACAAATGTCTGTTTCAGTTTTCCGTGGGTAACAAAACTAAATGGTACCCGTATCTTTCTTTTTTTTTCAGCTGGAGATGATGGATCTGGACATGTTGGCTCCTTATATCTCCATGGACGATGACTTCCAGCTGACCGTCTTCAGCAGTTTGCCAGAGGAAGCAGACAAACCTCCATCCTCTTCGTCTGAACCCTCAACTGTCACACCTGCAGTCACAGTGAGCAGGAAACGGTATGATGGGCTAGTTCACTCTGCACACTTACTGTACGTTTTTAAGGATTGTCAGCAGTGTAAGGAAGTCCTGACTACCCTCAAATGATCAGGAAAATAGGTAAAAGTGTAAACAATTAAAAGAGGAAACGTATTTAATGCAAAGTATGCAAAATATTTTCTATCTGAAAGGATGCAACATCTGTCCTGATTTGCCTGTGTACAAGCCTTTTGATAATCAGTCCAATATTACTAGATTAATTTTTAGGAGACTTGAGGGAGAAAAAAAATTGCACCTTTTTTATTAATTGAAAAAGGATGTTTACAAAGTGAAAGACGGATGAGAAGTGGAGCAGCAGAAATCGGAACAGGTTTGGCTTCTTTTTGAGCAGCCTTCATGACATTTTGCTTGTCAAATATTTCACTCCAAAATGAGTTAAACAAGTATAGTAAGCACACCTTTTTTTTTTTTTTAATACATTTAATTCTGATGCTGTAATTTCCATCACACACTTAACCTTCACAATCCGAATCAGCTTTAATGGAAAAGTCAGTGTGTACAATTTAACTCCGCTTTTTGTGTTTTCAGTGTAATCACACAATACGGCTAAAAACAAGAACTGA
Organism: Sander lucioperca; assembly: GCF_008315115.2. Lineage (NCBI taxonomy): Eukaryota > Metazoa > Chordata > Actinopteri > Perciformes > Percidae > Sander > Sander lucioperca. Next base: position 971,986 of record NC_050177.1, read on the forward strand.
GTAACATTTTGCTACTATGTACAAATATAAATACATATACAAATATTGCAGGCAATGTTTCATAAGTTGGGACTTTATGTCATAGATGTTAAATGTGAAGCTGTAATCTTCATTACACTCTAGAACACAACATTGTTGGATGATTTCATGAAAAATAAAGACAACTTTACTATTCTCTGATTTTTACATTTAATGGGACACAAAATGTAAAGTTTGTCCTGAGGGTAGTGCCACAGCAAAGACCATGTTGTTAGCTAGATAAAAAGGGTTATACTCTGTACGGTGGCCAGTTTGGGACAAATTTGGACGCATCAGACTCAGGTTATCAAGCTCAGCTATAGTTTTAGGCTGAATGCTAACATTAGCTACTTATTTACTCAAAATGTATAATACAGGGCTCAAAAAGTCTGCATAAAAAAACAACAACAAATGTTTACAATCTCTTTGCCTCTCTTTCAGGACTCGAAACCCAGATGAGGCGGTGCTGTCCCAGCTGATGATTCAGGACAAGAGACAGAAACAAGATCCTTCCTCAATCGAAGAGGAACTTCTCCTCAGCCACAGATTTCTGGTGAGGGGAAGGAAATGTTAATCAGCACCTTATTTAAAGAAGTTTACAAAGTGTGTTAGACAATGTATTCAATAATGATTCAACATTTACCCAGAAAAAGAATCTGTAGGAAGATACTTTTTTGCAGTGCAGCGAGAACACGGCAGTGATGTTCACATGAAACAAGAGTCCCTGTTAGTTTGCTTTGAGCTTGAATTCAGTTCGCAGTAAAATCCGATGATCATTATGAGGCTTTCACTCTGAATAGTTCCGCTTTATAAATGACAAAGCAGCAGGCAGGAAGCACGGAACAGTTAGTGAAATATCTTTCAAAAATGGAGCTGAAAAATTCATAGAATGATTTCACCCAATTAACAAAAACTGCTCAAGATGTTTGGTAGTTTTATTAAGCTTCTGTGGCTCCCTCTGACCGTTTTTATTCTCCATCTTCAGGGCTCTCTGGAGGAAACCTACCAATCAGATTTGTTCCTTGACTCGGGTCCTGGCAGAAAAAATCCTCTTCTCACAGACAGAGACCCTATTTTAGGAGGCATTCAGGGACTCTGTGATACTGCAGGTAAGACAGAGAGACACACACACCACACAGTTTGGAGTTAAAATGAAAACCATAAAAGGGATTTAGTCATAAATCCTTCTGATCATCTCTTGATGTGTCCGACAGTAAAACGGTTTAGTTGTTGGCTCCTGGACTACTGTGGCCCTGAGAACTCAATGCACTGCAAATTAAGAAAACATGTCGCCATGCAACCAGTACGTTTCTAAACCAGTAGCTTTCTACTTTCTCAAGATGAAATTCCTAACCTGACACACGCTTGTTAGCCAGGTAGTGTAGTACATTTACAATATAAATGACTTTTTTTTACAACATACTATTATGACTTTTTATGAAATACTATTTCTTTTGTATATATGTTAGTTTGTCGCTGATGTAACCAGTTAGAAGTATGGAAAGGTTCTTAAAAAATGTATTAAATCTAACTTCAGGATTCCTGCATATACCCTGTGTTAACATGAGCTGTATCTGAATACTGACATTTACATTTATTAATCTTTCTTATTTGCATCTAAATCATTAAATTAGGTAGATATATATTATGTAGAAGAGCATATAACAGATTGCGTGGCAGATCCAGGAGGATGATGATGCTGCTGTATGGCCTCTAATTATTTGTAACTTTGCCGAGGAAGGAAAGCTTGTTACCAGGCAGCTTGAGGGGGAGTTAGGTGACCTTTTTTTTTTTTTTTTTTTTGAATAATGTGACTTATTATAGTTACATCTGGAGGTGGTCCAATCATTCTGTAAATTTACATCTTATCAATTTAATTTCCTAATCCAGATTGCATGTTAAAATCAGGTGTAAATGAGATCTTAAAGGGATATTCCACCTAAAGGCAGCTACACACCGGGCCGATAATTGGCCGTCAGACAGTCTGGCGAGGTCGGTGACTCGAGTCTGTTCAGTGTGTTCCGTACTGTCGTCCGTCCGAGGGGCCGTCGGCCTTCATTTTGGCCGACCTGACGCGCTCAGTCGGAGACAGGGCAGTCGGGACTCACCCGGAAATGGCGAGCGGAATCAGTGTGACTAAGTCTCTCAAAATCTGATGAAAGTCTTTTAAACTTTGTCGATCAATAATGAAGACAGATTCAGCAACTGCACGGCCTATTTCTCGCTTAAAATGTTTTCAGAAACACGTTTCGGTGAACTATTTTAGTACAATATGAAATCGTAGCCGCCGTGACAGTCTGTCTTTGAATTTCCGGAGAAACCAGACCCACGTGTCGCGTTGCCATAACCTGCCGGTTTTAATTTTCTGGGCGACAATACAGATTAGCGCCGCCTGCTGTTATGGAGACGAATTACGTCTCGTCGCTTCGGTGTGTTCTGAGGCATTTTTTGACCAACTCGGGGACACTGATCAGTCCAACTGCCTTTTCTGCCGAGGGTTGGCCGTCTGGTCAGTGTGTAACTGCCTTCAGTCTCAAACACCCTGTGTATGTTAGCAAACAGGCCGTCATCTCACTTCTGAAGTGTTTGTGTCTCTCTCTCTCTCTCTCTCTCTTCCAGCTCTGATGAGGGACATATTTACACCTCGTCCACCGGACCTGTCGCCGCCTCTCTCACCTATGACTTGACGGAGCTCCTTTCCAATCAAAGAGTCGACTCAACGCCGGACATGATAATAGACTCACGCTGCGAACCGTCACCTTGTTGCTTGTAGCTGAAACAAGAAGTGATAACATGTTATAAAGCAGGTGGAAGGTGCTGCCCAGTTGTTGCTTGTGTTCCTTCAACATTACGCGTCATCACTGATTTTAATGTGAGAAACCAGCAGGTGGTGCTACATTTTTTTTAAATCCTACACAGTGAGCCAAATCTTTCAAATATATTTCTCTTTGCAGCTTTCAACTTTATCACATTTAATCCGTTGCAGTGAGTCTTGTCGTCAAATCCATAATGCTCTATTTTAATATTTTTTTTCAATCTCACTGCAATTTTGTGAAATTACAGACCATGGATGTGTATTCTAAGAACTGGAGACCGGCCCACAATAGTGACCGCCCACTTTTTGAACAGCTCTGGAAGTGATTTTCCCCATTCAATATCTCCATTGACGTTTCATGAGTTTTAAGCCTGGAACCAAGCCAACCAGCTACGAGGTGAATCATGACCATAACAATTGATTCGGCGCAAAGAAAAAAAAACATTTTGAAAACTGAAACAAGTCACAACGTACAACAAGCCTGTGTTCATAAACGATCATAGACTTCAGTGGTAGCAGCTTGCTAGCAGTTTATAGGTGCAGTAAACCTATCCATGGTAACAGCAAGTTCCAATCAGATGTCGCTGTTATGCTTTAGGATTGTGGGTAGTGCAGTACAACCATGTGTTTCTTAAAACAAGGTTCATTTTGATATGGACTTTAGCTTCCACAGGAGCAGAAACCTTCATTTTACTTTTAAAACAGACATCACGGTTAATCAGAATCCTTATGGAGAAAATGAATGGGGTTTTTCACTTTCGAAACCACAATATAGAGCTCTATTCAGTCCAATAGGAATTACTCACCCGGTACAAAGTAGAACTATATGCGGGTCCACAGTACTACAGGACACGCCCTCGAAACGGTCAGGTTGGGTTATGTTAAAGCCGCCAAAAATGTGATTAGGGTTAGGCACAAGAACTACTTGGTTATTTTTAGGATTATGTTTGTTTTTAGGAATGGTTAGGGTTATCGTGTACCTTATCTTAACTCATGGTTTGGGTTTAAATAAGTGTGTTAATGCAGAAAATTATCTGAAGGGGTGTGTGTGTTGTGTATATTTACAAATCTAGAACCTCCATAGCTAAAAACAAATTCATAATAAAAATCATGATTGACCTAGCATGCAGTTTGAGGTGTCAGTACCGCGAGTGGTAAAAATTGGAAGCAAGGCAGAGCGGCGGTGCCGACCCTCGGACTAATTATACATCCAACACACACACACACACACACACACACGCAAACTTGCGAATATCAGTGGCAGCGTTTATTTCAGTGGCATATTTTTACGTCTTTTTATACACTCAGAACTGTTATTACTGTTATCATGTTCGCATTACTCTTGCCGTTTGTTTTAATCGTCCCACGGTGCCAGGTGGGTGGGGTTTAGCTTATCTAACACTCCCTATGCGCTAACATTAGGCGATCAGTCACAGGAAAGTTTATTAAATTAACACATTTCAGACATCACTGACTGTGAAATGTTTGTGTTTACCACAGTGGAAACATTCAGTCTGATATCAAAGTGGACTAAAACAAGCCATAAATAAATAAAATGCAGTTTTATCATAATTTTAAATATATAAATTGGAATAACTTGCAGTACAAACAATAGCATCTGCTTGTTTATATACATATTAGAAATGTAATTAAAACACTAGTTATTCATGTTTTGTCAAATGAGTTAGATTTTACGACTTGTAATTGAATTGTAGCTCAACATATATGAGATAACGAGAGTAAACTTGTATTTTTCAGTGTCAGTGTTTGATTAAATATTGTGATGCTACTATACTTATTTGGCCTTAGTCTTTCAACTCTATGTCCTTATTCAATGTCTGTTTTGGGTTATTTTAGACAAGTTCTCTGTGCCTGAAATTAGAATAAGCTTTCAGTTATTGTTACGGTTTTATCCTGTTTGCATTCTAAAGCTAAATAAAGCTGATGAAGCACAAGCTTCTGTGTGATCTGTGGGAGGGGGTAAATGTCAGGAAAAAAAGGTCATAGTATAGACTATGATCTATGAATATATGATATGATCTGTGTGCAGAGATGAAACTTTCACCTGCATCTGTAGGTGATCATCAGCGAATGTTGATCTTCCCAGGAACAGGAGCTTCTCTTCACATCAGTGCAGCTCTGAAACAGAAATAATCTTATTGTCAATGTGCACCAAGGCTTTTAGTTTGAAACTTAAAAACAGTGTGTTTGACTTCAAACTGTCAACTTTAAATAAACATCTATCAAATGTGCAGCATCTTGGTTTGTTGCATCAGTCTACAGTGGTGAAAAGTAACTAATTACATTTACTCAAGCACTGTTCCCACAGTAAGTATAGATTTGAGGAACTTTCTACTCTATTTTTTGAAACCTGCTTCTACTACACTACATTTGCAAGCTTTAGTAACTATTTACTCAGGATGTAATGACACAACTTACGATTCAAGATTTTAAGTTCACAATATGATTTTCTCACTTTTTTTAATAGCATGAGCTGCAGACAAAGTACTGACAAATATTCCTTTATTCATATAAACTGCAAAACAACAGATGTGTCTCACAAACGTGCAAGTGGCACTGTATTTTATCTTAAATAACAAATCCCACATCAAAATAACTACATTTTTTATGACTTTTTTCGACATACGGTACCAGACAAACGTTTGAACACGAGAAAACGTGTCCAAACTTCTGACCGGTACTCCACTATTTCATGACTTCTGTATGACTTCTTTCGACATACTATTTCGGCACAGCATATTTTTAACCAATTCACAAAGCATCGTTACTTTTTTGCTATTTACACATAAGATCGGAATAATTATACATAAAACTTAAAAGATGGTGCATTCTTAAAGTTTAAACAACCGACAATACACGAGATGTGTACTTACATGGGAATGCATCAACAGTAGTATTCTAATACAATATATAGTATCACAATACTATAATATATTGGATCACAGAGGCCATCTTCTGCATCACACACTTACTTTTGATAGTTTAAGTACATTTTACGAACAATTACTCCCTTTTACTTGTAATCAGGGGTAGAAAGTAACTGAGTACATTAACTCAAGTACAAATGTAAGGTAGGCTACATGTACTTGAGTATTTCCATTTTATGCTACTTTGTACTTCTAATCCATCTCAGGAGGGAAATATTGTACTTTGTACTCAAGTACTTCTTCCTCCGCTGCATGAACGATGTATGTAACCTTCTCAAATGGTGGATGGGATTTAATAATAAGAGAATAGAATAAAGTGGCAACTTTTCAGCCGCTCTCTGTTCTACACCTGACAGTACTTGAGTAAAACTACTTAGTTACATCCCACTGGATACATCTGAACTGGGGAGGGAAATCCTCCGACCCCTCCCTTCTTACAATCAGACCATTTGGAAAGATTTGTACGGGACGGCATGGCGTTTCTGGTAAAGGTTTCCGTGTTTCCTCTGGTTTAAACTTGTGTAACTCAGTCACTTGTTCTCAGTGTTCAAAGTTGACTTCCTGTCTGCGAAGTGATGTCCTCACACACCGGGCGGCCAGTGGAGGTAAATGGTGTCCTGATTACATAACCACGCTGGTTGATAAATGACTCATGAGCTGTTCAGAGTTCAATTTCTCAACTGAAAATACCAGAAGAGAGAAGAAGTACATTTTGTACATCAGAAAAGAAAAAGCTATACAGTAGTGCGTAGTTCTGTCGGGGTCAGCTCTATGTTCCCACATTTCTAGGACATTTTCAAAATTAGGTCTTGTGTTCCTACATTTCCCTTCAAGGGTTAGGGTTAGGGTTAGGGTGGGTTAGGAGTTAGGTGAACATAGGGCATAATTTTGGAAAAAAAATCTTAGAAATGTGGGAACTGTGGGAACATGGGGCCTAATTTTGAAAAAAAAATCTTAGAACTGTGGAAACATAGGGCCTAATTTTGAAAAAAAAATCTTAGAAATGTGGGAACATAGGGCCTAATTTTCAGTGAAAAAAAAATCTTAGAAATGTGGGACCATACGGCGCGAAAGTCACCGGACGACATAAACATAAGTCATACTGAGAAATCCAGAGAGAGTTGTGTGGAGCTGATAGTCTTAATTAGCTTTGTAGCAACTCATTTGGCAATGGCTTGAATGTAACGGACGTTCATTAATATCAAAAAGTTACGCACTAAAGCTTTAAATTGAGCAACACGACAATAACACGATTCTGCTTCTTAGAGAGTCAACGTGCTTGTAACGCATCATTGAGTAGTCACAAAAAAACAAAAAAAAAGTGAAAGAAGTATTCAGATCTTCTACTTGAGTAAAAGTAGTAATACCAGTGTGAAATACTCCATTACAAGTAAAAGTTCTGCATGCAAAGTCAAGTAAAAGTATTGGCATCAAATGTACCGAAAGTACCAAAAGTACTTAAATCCTGCAGCTGGTAATGATGGAGCTCATTTTAATTACTTTATATACTGCTGGGTAGTTTAAACTATAATAATATATCCTGTGGTGGAATGTAAATAAGTACATTTACTCAAGTACTGTACTTAAGTAGCTATAAATTTGAGGTACTTTACTTGAGTCTTTTCATGCCACTTTCTACTTCTAATTTGCTACATTTCAGAGAGAAATATTGTACTTTTTACTCATCTACATTCATCTGACAGCTTTAGTTACTGGTTACTTTACAAATTAAGATCTTTGCACACAAAACATAACAGCCTACAGGAAGAGCTGGAACGATTAGCCGATTAAACACAGAACAGTTTGGATCGTTTCCAGTTTCTAAAATGTGAAGATATTTCTGCATCGAGTACTTTTACTTTTGATAACTTAAGTACATTTTCCTGATGATTCTTACATAGCCTACTTTTACAGATACAAGATAGATCTTCACACACCCAGCCCAGTCTTAGCTCATCAGTCAGAGGCCGTTAGCGGCTCCCCACACTCACTCTAAGACCAGAGGGGATCCAGCCTGGCCTCTCTTTACGTTCTTTTAATTCTCTCGACTCTTTTTAAAAGCAGCTGAAGACTCTGTTATTCAAAGAGGCTTTTAGTTAGACAAGGGCTGTTGTATGGCTTTTATTTACTGTATTTCATTGTATTGTGAAGCACAAGTGCTATATAAATAAACGTGACTTAATTTATATTTTATATTAATAATCTAAATCTACAAAGTACTAGCTAAAGTACTCGACCTGTCAGACAAATGTAGTGAAGGTGAGGTATAAAGTAGCATACAAATAGAAAAACACAAGTAAAGTACCTCAAACTTGTGCTACAGTACTTGAGTAAGTGTACTAACTGTCAACCACTGGTTTTGGGAAACAATGGGCTGTCTTCATCAATGATTCAACATCCACCCATTCATCCTACTGTAACCACAGCTGACTGGTTACACACTTCTCCTTTTTTATTTCCTAACAACAGACTTCTGCTCCAACACACCCAGCATACACACTAAAGCAGGAAGTCATTCGTTTAACCCTTCATCATCACCAGCCCCGCTCTGCAACAGAGTGAATGGTAACAGAAAGTGTTTTTATGGAAGCAACAGCTGCAGATTGTTTGGAACAAAAAGGCAAAAAGACACAACAGGACACACTGATTATCTTTAGGACTAAACGGTGGTGCAGTGGTGGAAAGTAACTAAGTACATTTACTCAGTACAAATTTAGTATATATATATATATATATATACTCAGTCAGTAGGGAGTTGGGTTGGGAACCGGAGGGTTGCTGGTTCAAGTCCCCATACGGACCAAAGTATGGTGGTGGACTGGTAGCTGGAGAGGTGCCAGTTCACCTCCTGGGCACTGCCAAGCTGTTCTTGAGCAAGGCACTGAACCCCCAACTGCTCAGGGCGCCTGTCCATGGGCAGCCCCCTCACTCTGACATCTCTCCATTAGTGCATGTATAGGTACTGAGCATGTGTGTGTAATTTAGGCCTGTGTGTATGTGTATGTGTATAATAACAACAGAATGAAAACATAGTAATTTCCCTTGCGGTATTAATACACCCACATTAAAAAAAACTTTTTAATAAAGTATAAATTATTATTATTAAGCTAATTGATTGATTGAAGATGCAACAAATAAGAATGTCTCACCATCTACCCCTTTTATTTCCCTCACTTGATAAATAATCACTCAGTGCAAATATTGACTTAATATTTGGATTTGGGGCATTCATGTGCTATATGTTGTTTTTGTAGCAGTAAATATAATAATAGTCTGTCTACAGTTTTATTGGCTCAGTAGATTGACTTTTGACTTTGACTCCACAGTTCAAACCAACTAGAGCTGAAGCCATTATCTGTATAGTATAGATCAATAGAAATTTAAATCGGCAACAATTTTGAAAATAAATGATTGTATAAATAAATTGATATACATTTCCATCTAAATGTATCTACAGATGTGCTGATGTTGAATGTTTGTGATAAACTGTAGGACGAAGTGTTCCTTTACGTGTTACGAAAGTTCTCCTACTTCTTAAAGTAAATAAAGTCTTTAAAAAGCCTCTCGGATCAGCTGGTAAATGCATCGTCACAAAGCTGAAAACAGAGCTGTTTTTCTGACACCATGAAAACTTTAAAAACTTTTTAGAGATACGTGGTTCTCACAGGACAGCGACGCTACAAACATATGATGATCTTATAGAATATGATGCACTGCTGTAGGTTAAATTTCCCAACAGTATATAAAGGAGTTGAAATGAGCACAACCTTAAATATCTACAGCAGTAAAATGCAACATACACATTAATGCAGCAGGAATATTAATCCAGAAACATCAGATATAACAGGAAATACTGACAGGGAACATTTTACTGCACAAAGAGCAGGGGCGTAGCACAAAATTCTGGGCCCTGTAGAAAGGCATTTTCTAGGGGCCCCTCCCCAAATCTACAGCTATTTATTCTAGCATCTTTTTGGGCCTACCTCACATGAGGGCCCTGGGTACTCAGTCCCCCTCCCCCCCCCCCCCCCCCAGTCCGACGCCCCTGACAAGGAATAACTTTACTTTGATACTTCAGATAATACTTACATACTTTACTTAAGGTTTTGAACACAGGACATTTACTTGTAGTGGAATAATCTCAGTGTGGCATTAAAGTAAAGGATCTGAATACATCCTTCACCACTGTTAAAATGTCTAAATATCTTAAACACTGATATCTGAAATCATCTGACCACACTCAATCCCATTCATCAGGTTTTCATCTTTTAAACCTTGCTCACACAGGGAAGGTGAACTGTGAGTTTCTCACTTTCTCTTTCCTTCAACACACAGAAAAAAACAATCATTAACTTTATTACTCAGTGTTGTTTGTGGTTGTGGTGTGTGTGTGTGTGTGTGTGTGTGTGTGTGTGTGTGTGTGTGTGTGTGTGTGTGTGTGTGTGTGTGGACTGGCCTGCAGTAGGTGTGGGGGGGGTGGGGGGAAGGTCCATCAGATCAGCAAAACTGTCTCGGCAGGATCTGAAAAAGAGCAAAACTTTTTCTTTTTAAATCATTGCAAAATACAGACTTTAAAAAAAAAACATTTCAAACCATGGTTTTATGTAGATTATTGCTGTTTTTCAGCTGAGAAAAATTATGAATTGCTTGAGGATTGTGTAAAAAAATAAATAAATACAAAAACGAATCAAGACTTGGGCCACGGCTCTGCAAATGCTGCTAAATCTCCAACACTAAAACGAACTAAACAAATATTATAAGTGCGGGGAATAAAAATGGGAGAGAGAATAGGCGCATTCGAGATGAGCCAGGTCTGCGCAGAATCGATCACCGCGATCGCCGACCGATGCGTGCCGGTTAGATTTGTGCCCGATAACCTCACAAGATCAAGGGGGCCGCAGTTCTGAGACGCAGGCAGCGCAGTTGCTTTTCACCGACTGCAAGACCCATAGCCTGTATATAAAATGGACCAACAGATCCCGTGTCTCTGGACGGAGACCAGTGAAGGATATTAGAAGCACTTTTCCGGTGATGGCTGAGCGTTACTGAGCAGCCTCCAACTGAGAGAGACGACGTAGATGTGACGTGAGCAACGTGTCTGAAAGTTGTTAAGTCTTCTGGTAGCTGTGCCAAGAGAAATCTCAATCATTCCCAATCTTACAGAGACGGAGAGTGTAGGTATATGTAAGGAGATAACATGGACACAGGCTAATTACTGCTAACTAAAATGCTAGTTAACATTAGTAATTAAACTTAAACAGCTAATGTAAGTCCAAACTGCCTGAGAGCTTCTCCTGTACTATACGGTAATTCCTCTACTATGCGACAGTAAGTCGCGTGGTTATGACACAATCGTTAGCCTATTTTTACAAAAACGTCTACTACGGAGCCATAACGTGAGGTACAAGGTAATGGAGCCTTTTATACATTGTCGTGTTTCTTTAGAAATAAACAATGGACAAATAAAGTCTTTAAACGCTTCAGATGTAAAGTTATTCGCTGTCAAAGTGACGTCAAAATGAATGGCAGTCAATGGGATGCTAACAGGAGGTGAGTGCTTGTTAGCATCAAAATAGGAGGTACGCGTTGTGAGGAGAAGCTTACCCCCTTGGCAAGACCAAAGCCCGTCTACGGATATTAGAAATTCTTTGGCAAGACCCAGGCGGACCCAGGGCATGCTGGGAAACGCTGGCCTCTCAGCTGATCTAACAGCTGATTGGTTCAGAATCGACTCAACAGGATGACGTTTTATATAAACTTTTTTATTGATTTTGAATTGGAGTGATTTTAACTTATATTTGTCTGATTGAAAGGCTTATTCTGTACAAACCACATGTTATGTGGCTGATAGTGACGTTTAGAAGTCAGAGAGACTAAATCCGTTCAGATTACAGATCATCTACAGTGTGTTAATTAAAATTAGCAACAGATCGCATGTAGAGAATTTTGACAGCTACTCTGTCTTAATAAAAACAACTGGAGTCTTGTGTACAAGCTGATATATGGGTCTGATAACATTTTATTAAATCGGAATCGGACCTAGCAGGATGTGAGTGTTTCTGTGACTTCCTGTTCAGCCTGAAGGCCGCTGGAATCGGCTGTAAACTGTTCAACTTGACAGCGGATTTTTGTCACCGCCCCCGGCTGCTGCCGCCTGCTCTCGTCCACTTTGCAGGGGAGGTGCAGCTCATCTCGAACGAGGCTAATGTTTGTGTCTGTCTGCTGTGTGTCCTGCCTGGCATCATGCTGCGGCAACACTGGCAAACCCAGGTGTAGCTAATTAACTTCAATCAAGTCACACACACACGTCAAATTATGTCAAACACCTCAACATTTATTTATCATATAATCTTGTGCAATAATACAAATAATCTTCCTGTAAATATTACAATTCCATATTAATGGTCAAGATTTGCTGCCACAAAATGAAACATAAATTACATTCAAGGTCTGTGAAGGCATAAAGAGAGGGAACCGGCCAGCTGAAGGGAGGACACGGTTTGATTAGTTCATGTTTTTTTGGTCCAACATGTGTAGGTTTTATTTTATTTTATTTTTTTTTTTGCAGGTTGTGGAATGAAAACGTTTAAAAGCACCTCTGTGTGTCTGCACCGATGCCACCAGGGCAAATAAATGTACACATTATTTCAGATTCTTTTCACTGTGCATTCAAATTCATCAAAATATTATTATTGTTTCGTGTCATTTACCACTGAATGTACACTGGAGAAACCCTCTGAAACACCGTGTGGTTTCTGAGCATTTTCAGGTCTCTAAATATAATCCGCTGCACACAAAATCTACATCACAACATGCTGTTTGTCGTTACCAGAGTTACTGCGCACCAGTGGTGGAATGTAACCAATTTGAGGTACTTGTACTTTACTTGCAGAATTTATTGCAGCTTTATGCTCTTCCACTACATCTCAGAGGTAAATATTGTAGATTTTACTCCACTACATTTGTCTGACAGCTTTAGTTACTTTTCAGATGACCGTTTTCATCCCCCTGTCCAGTGAAAACCATGTATCTCCAGATGTGTTGATGTTGAATGTTTGTGATAAACTGAAGGATGAAGTGTTCCTTTACGTGTTGAGAAAGTTCTCCTACTTCTTAAACTAAATAAAGTCTTTCAAAAGCCTCTTGGATCAGCTGGAAAATGCATCGTCACAAAGCTGAAAACAGGGCTGTTTTTCTGACACCATGACAAGTTTTAAAACTTTTTAGAGATACGTGGTTCTCACAGGACAGCGACGCTACAAACACATGATGATCTTATGGAATATCATGCATTGCTGTGAAAATCTGAATACTTTTTCCACCACTGCTGCGCACCACGCTGGCTTCAAATCAACACCGCCGAAAGAAACGCTGCACAAAAGGTAGAATCAGACAGAAGTGGAATAGAGTTTGTTGCCTTGGAAACACACAGGGTTTCTGCAACCGCGCGATCTGCCCCGTCACTGACGGGAAAGGATGGACGACGTCTCCAGAGCAACACTGAAAACGCAACACTGAAAACGCGCACACACACACACACACTTTTATACGACCGCTGTCCTGTGAAAACCTCATTATTCTAGCTTGTGTGATGATTTTTATTTTGTAACTTAATATATCGTATTGTTTAAACATTGAAATATATATTTATCACTAACAAAAAGGCATTCAGATTATAAAGGTTTTCACCAGACTGCACGTAAACTCCCTTCTCTGTCACTTACATTCATACAATGCACTTTACAATCAACGTTTCATGTAGAAATATCCTCTTCAGTCAGGTCTTTGTGATCTAACATCTGGCCAATCAGAGCTCATCGGCTTCGTCCAAACTAGCGCGTGATTGGACTGAATGTCCTGATGCTGGTGAGCTGCGGCCAACCAGGAAAAGTGCAGAAGTCTGCTGTCAGTCTGTGTTTTCGTTTCATCATCTGCAGAGTAAACACTGCAGCTGTCAATCGAACCCCTTCCTGTAGTCCCATATGAACGCCGCAGTCCGTCAGTCAAGTGTCCTTGTCCGCGTCACTCGCCCTGTCTCTGGGGTGTGATGACTGGACCTCGTCGTAAGGGGGCGGGGGGTTGTCGGGACTGGACAGGAGGGGGCGGCGACTGCTGTCCGGTTGGTTGTTGAGAGACACCGGGTTACTGCCGGGAGCCTCCTGAGCCAATAGGAGCTGGGTGGGCCCCGGCGCCGAGCAGGTGGGCAGGCGCTGCCCCCAGCTGCCGTACACCGCCTCCTCGTAGGAGGGCAGGGAGACAGGAAGTCCGTCCACCATCAGGTCCAGCTGGTCTGAAGAGCGACGGCTGCTGGGACACACACACATAATTACACACACTGACTCCACTGACCTCTGACCTCAGTCATTCACAGTAAATATCAATTCACGTGTGTATCGACTATTTTTTAAATCGATTATTCTCCCCAGAATTTGTTTTTTTTAACCAATGATTCACCTAAATATTTTCTGTTTATACGGTACCGCTGACTGCCACTACATCATATCCGTTTCCAAAAAAACTGACCGAAAGCAGAAAATTCATGTCATGTACTTCTAAATGTCTGTCTGACTGACATGTGATGTGCATGTGCATTCTTCTTAGAAAACTGTCAGTTTTTAGAAATGTCTCATGATATATTGTCTCTAGAAGTGTATGACTCAACTTTTTTTGTTAAAGAAGGAAAAGAAAATTGCAATACTCAATACTATCGAATCACAATACTTCTAGAATCGCAATGTATTTAAAAAACGCAATACAAATTGAATGAGCACACATGTATCGTGAAAAAATCGAATCGGGTAAACACATATCGTCCCAGTTCTATTAAATATGGAGCAGAAACATTACCAGGTGACAGGTTTAGGAATCAGTGCGGTAAATGATCTTTTTCTCACCTGCGTGATCGACAGGGGTAGAGGCGGGACTTGATGACCAGGCAGGCAGTGGTGGTGAGCAGGAAGATGGACACGCCCACCGCTGTTGTGGCCATGCTGGGCATCGAGTCGTTCACTCTGTCGTCAGAGTTCATGTTTGGACCTTCAGAGGAGGAGAAAGAAATATTGAGCGTAGAAACAACAACTTTAGATACTAACAGACACCTGAAACTGTACAAATATCGGCTGTATCTGTCCTGGACCAAACATTTGCTGGTTCCAGCTTCACAAACGGGAACATGTGCTGCCTTTTTTCCCCTTTTTATGCAAGTGTACGTTGAATATTTTGGTGGTTTTGGGCTGTTGGTCAAACAAAAAGCATTTTGAAAACGTCAACCTGGGTTCTAGAAACTATAGATAACTAAATTAACTAAATGGTTTGACATTCAATTAATTAAATGATGAAATCTTAATCATAAATCATCTTTTCTCAGACTCCTCAACTCCACCTTCAATTAAAGGGATAGTTCTTTTTTTTTAAATTTTTGTTGAAATGGGGTTGTATGAGAGGCATATCCAGTTTATTACCTACAGAGGATTGCCGTTGGCACGTCCCCAGTTTGGAGAAACAGGCAGGAGTTCCAGCACGGAAAACGCTGATTTGGTGGTTATATTAAAAATGTAATAGACTTGAGCCAATGACCTGAAGCTGTGACAGGAAACAATCACCTGTGTGGCACCACTTCAGGGAAAAATCAGGTATGCCCTTTACAGAAACAGATTATCAGACACAAGATCTATGAGAGGAATTGTTTTATCTACTTATGTGGTTTCTCTGAGCCCGTGATAATACGACAGTAGCTTTCCATGAGGCTCTGACAGCGTCAACACACAGGAAATGTTTAATGGTTATTATGGTGGCATCGCCCGCTTCCTCTTTCTGCGCTCTGACTTCCTGTCGCAGCGCGTTTCGAGTGAATGGCGACAGAGGAAGTCGGAACTGGTCTGAGGAAAGTAAAGCTTCTAGTTCCGCTGCAGAGAGTCGCTGAGTGTTTCTAAGTAGGTCAGGGGATGAACGCGAGCTGCTGCTGCTGCTGTGTCTGCATTAGAGGCTTCAGTCCCTAGAAGCTCTGAAAAACTCTGTTTAAATCGATTGCAGAGGGGAAGTGATGTTTTTGTAGCTACAACAAAATGAAAACAAACCAAAAATACAATTCAAATATTCAAAAGATTACAAATAAGTGGTTCTTTTTCAGATTTACAGTGTTAGCTTTTACTGTGCAGTGATGTAGATAAAAGTGTAGTAACACCACACTGTAAAAATAAAAACATAAAAAAAGTAAAAGTCCTGCATTGAAAAAGTTACTACATAAATATAATCTGGAAAATGTACTTAAAGTATTAAAAGTATAAATATGTCCCCTGTGACTGCTATACTATTATATATTCTAACATTTGATTATTATTACTCACGTATTCATGTAAAATCAGGATTTGACTGTTGTAGGTGGTTGAGCTGGAGCTCTTTTTGAACTATTAACTAAATAATATTTTCATTATGGATTCATCTGCTGATTATTTTCTCCATTATTCGATTCATTGTTTGTAATAAAAAAAAAAAGAAAATAGTAAGAAATGCTGTCACAATTACCCAAAGTGACACCATCTCAATGTTTGTTTTGTCCAACCAACAGACCAAACCTCACCATCATTACTAATACATTAACATTATTAACATTATTAAAAGGAAAATCAGCAAATTTGGAACCATGAAATGTTTTTATATGAAATAATGATTAACGATTTAACGATTTTCTGTTGACTCAGCTGTTACATTTACAACAACACACCATATTTTATAAACTTCATATGTTTTGTGTGCAAACATCTTAACTTGTAAAGTATCTAAAGCTGTCAAGATACTGTAAATGTAGCGGAGGAGAAGTAGAAAGTGGCATGAAAAGAAAAGACCTCAAATTTGTACTGAAGTACAGCACTTGAGTAAATGTACTTAGTTACATCCCACCACTGGCTGCACTACCAAACTCCCAGTGGCCTCTCTATATAAAGTCTTTTTGTTGACGCTTACTCATGTCTGGAATCAACCTTTAACAAGTATTTTAAGTCTGTAAGCCCACCTTGAATCAAACCTCATTACCAAACAATGACTCGACATCTGCTTCCTGAACACTCAAAAAAATAAGTAAGTGTCATAAAATGACTAATCATTCTTTAAAGTGTCAGGGTCAAAGCTGCGCCGAGTCGTGAGTAGATTGAATAGTTTGTAACATAATTATTTCTTCATTTATTCCAGCACCATTTGCACTTTTGCATTGCCCTCTTGTCTTACGGTTTACAATCCTCACAGAGCTGTAAGTTTACCTTTGTGTTGTCCTCGTTTTTAGTTGTATGTCGGTTTCTGTGTGTGTACTTTAAGAGCAACAAAAAGTCGGAGTAAAAAGTCTTTGTATGTGTTCACACTCACTTAGCCATATAAACGGCATATGATTATAGACTGAGCTGATAACCAGGGGCAGAGCCAGAAGTTGTAGACATTGGGGGGTCGGCCCAAACCTACGGGGGTCCTGGGGCATGCTCCCCCAGGGACATTTTTGGCAGCTTTTTTCAATCCATTTGAGATAAAAGAATGCCTAATATATGTACATTATTTGGGAAAAAACATGGTTTGATAAAAACAAGATAGTTGCCAGGGAAAAAGAATCATCCTCTCAAGCAGACATCCTGTTTTATATGATTCTCCAACTGTCTTCATCATTCTGAAGTTAAAAGAGGCAAAACTTGTCTGATGTTACTATTTTTAAGTTACCTAACACGGGTAGGAATGAACAGCAGTACTAATTTTGGAACATGGTTTTGTTATTCTATGCCGAGTTCACAGAATGAATGTTTAGCTGACAAATCTGCTACATTTGAATACTAATTATAAATCAAGGATCCCCAAAAGGGCATATATTCTATTATATTTATTTAAGGACTAGAATAGTAGTAGACGTAAAAGATTTAGTGCTTTTGATGAAACATTTGGGGCTGCAGCCCTGGAAGCCACCCCTCCGCTCCGCCCCTGGTGATAACTGAGAAACGGTGGGAGGACAGTCTCAAAGTTGCATTAAAATGGAAATCACTCAAGTGAAGTACCCTGTGTTTGTACTGAGAATCCAGTGAATTCAGTCTTCTGAAGTCTTACCTCTGATGGGGATGCAGGCAGGTATCGGAGGCTGCCACTTCCCGTGGCGGCACCGGGAGACACGGAGGTTGCTGCTGAGGTGATATCCCGGCTCACAGAAGACGTGGATGGCGCTCTTATGGGGGAAACCTCGACACGGTGACGGGTCACATCGGAAACCTCCATGTTCCGGCACCAGAGGGTGACTGCAGTTACTCAGTCGGCCTGCACAGACACAAAACACAGTGATGTTGCCTTTGTGCAGTGGAATTCAAGATCATTAATAGACTCTTCCTCACATGATTGCTATTGGTTAATGTTTTCTGAAAATGAAAATGTTTGTTATTATTATCCCTGCGCCAACTCTGCTCCTCATACATTTGTTCTCTTTTGGCTTTAAAGAAGAGAATGAACATCTCTCTGCCACTGCCAGCTTCTATTTTAGTGCTGTAAAGAAATCCCAGGGGAGGCTAGTTGTTTGTGATAATTGTATCATTATACTGTAAGCAGTGCTGGAAGAAGTATTCAGACCCTTTAGTTAAGTAAACGTATTCATACCATACTGTGAACATACTCCACTACAAGTAAAAGACCTGCATTTAAACCTTATTTAAGTAAAATTATGTAAGTATTATCAAAGATTCTCTATGACTTAAGATAGCGCATTACACGCTGTCCCAATGGTATGAAACTGTCCATACTTTCTGTCTTCTAAATGGGCGTGGCCTTTTTTTGAAAGTGTGTGGATGGATGAAGTTATATTTGTATAAATTTATTCATATTTTCTTTTGCTGACATATTAGATATTTACGCAGCTAAAAGACATATTTAGCATTAAAAAAAAAATCTAGTTTTGTTACAGCGTTTACGAACGTTAGTTGGCGTTAGCTTATCCGCGGTTCCAGATGTCACGAACGTTTGTTCCTGAGACAGAAATTGATTTGTCCGTCTGAAAAATACCATTTTAGTGTCACAAAGTTTTTGGCTTGTGGAAAAATGGGTCCAATGTTTACTCTGGTGGCTATGGGGTGAAAGAGTCGGTCATAATTTATGTTCACGTTCACTTCTCCCGTTGGAATCACTCAGGAGCTGCCTTTACTCTGAGTTGAGCCGTCTCAGTTCTAAACCGTCTCTGGTATTATCAGCAAAATGTACATTAAAGTATGAAAAGTAAAACTCATTGTGCAGTAGAATGTTTCCTGTCAGTGTCATCCTATTATATCTGATGTTTCTGGATTACAGCTGCATTAATGTGTATGTTGCATTTTACTACTGTCATATTGTTACTGTAAACAAAGCTAATTATTATTTATTTTTAAAGATGATTTTTGGGGCATTTTTGGCCTTTATTTGTATAGGACAGCTGAAGATATGAAGGGGGAGAGAGGGGGGGTGGGGGACGACATGCAGCACAGGGCCGCAGGTCAGAGTCGAACCCGCGGCCGCTGTGTCGAGGAGTACACCTGTATATATGGGCGCGCATTTACAAGATGAGGTACCTAGGCGCCCATAAACAAAGCTAATTAAGAGCTCTATAGAGGGTTAGGATTTGGTTTAGATATTTATATTTATACATAAATGAATGCAGCGTACTCGGAGCTCTTTTCCATCTTTAAAACGTTTCCCACAACCACCTCCGTGTTACCCAATGGGCAGAGCAACCAACACTGTTACCCACTTCCGCTATTTCTTCACCTTCCATCTTAAATGTCTGCATCTGCAGAATTATGGTTTCCACTGCCCCCGTAAGCTCCTTAAACCAAAACATCAATCATCACCCATGAAGAGTCAGGTGTGAGACTGAGAGTGGAAATTTACTAGAAATGAAACTACTGAAAAAAACCCAGAAAGGTCTAAATCAGATTAAATTTACATTAATAACTGTAGCTCCAGAAAGTTGATCACAATATAAACTGTACAGTTTTGATAAGGAGAGGAAGAACCAGACAGTTCAGTTTTGAACCTCTTAACCCTTGTGTTGCCTTCCCGTCAACTTCGTCAAACGTCTTCAGTTTTTTTCGACGTTTTTGATGCCTTTTTTTCACAGTCACACAAATTTTCTTCTACACATTTTCAGCGCTTATTTCTACATCCCATATTTTCTGATATAAAACAAAACAAAATTTAAAATGGGTCAATGTGACCCAAAGTCAACACAAGGGTTAAACAGACTGAACAGCCGAACAGAAAGTGTCTACATCCTGCAACACGCTGCCTAAAGTTCACTTAGTGTTTCACAAAGTTGTGTCAGTCTCCCACTGCTGTGGCACATCTCAAATAAATGATTAGAAACAGTCAAAAGGATTTTGGGAGTTTTTAAGCCCCTACTCGCACGGGACTGGTATTACCGAGGGGACCTCTAGGAATTTGTAATAATTGCGGAGGTCGTCTGTGATATTATTCCTGGTCAATTCTGCCACGTCTGTAATTTGTCAAGTAAAAATTCCACTGCAAATGACCTACCATATTTCGCCAAACACAGAGGGTGTGTGATAATATTAGTCCCGTGCAAATCAGGATCTCTGTGATTTGGGGTTGTATTGTATTTCTAAATCACATGCGGTCCCCTGGTAATACTAGTCCTGTGCAAACAGGTCTTTAATAAATAAATGAATAAATAAATGAATAAATGAATGAATAAATGCATTAATGTTGGGGTTTGAGTGTCCTGGAGGGGTCAGAGGTCGTACCTGCTGTGAGGAGCGGTGAAAAGGCCAGGAGGAGGAGTCCACAGACCAGACTGACGCGTCCACACAGCGATGCATTCACGACTGATGCAGACATCAAACCAGACTACCTTAAGACAAAAAAAAAAATAGATGAAGAGTTAAAAGCAGAAAACACACAAACACACACACACTAATGTCCGGTCAAAGTATCCTTCAACAGTTACGCCTCTCTCACTACAAGCAGCTCTGATTAAAAGATTTAAAGGTTAAGAAAATTGTTTTTTGTTTCAGTTTAAATGTGTTTTCAGCTGTGAATCCGCCAGCTGTTGTTTTCATTCGCACCTGTCAGCTGCTGAGTGCCACCACACCTGTCGGCCATTGATCAAAGTCTTCCTTTTGATTTTCAAAATAAAAGATGTGAACCTCTTCTCGTCTCCTTCAGGCTAAACTCAGCAGCATTCAACATGCAAACACAGAATTTATAGTTTATAATAGTTTATAAAACTTAACTATTAAAATGTAAAAGTGCCTTGATGTAAATAACTGAAATGCATGAGACTGTGTTTGCTTACATTTCTCATCAGTGTGTGACTAATTAATGTAACACCTTAAAGGGGTTAAAGGGGATATGACCCCATCGAACCAAATGTAACACGTTACCTTGAATAAAATAACAGATTTCTCTGTGTTTAAACATTGTTGTAAAAAACATTTGGGCTTGAGGTAAATACACAACTTAACAAAATATATAACATAGGTCAAGTTGGTTTTAGACATTTTAATGCGGAAATGTGACATATTATATCTTCAAAGGTCTCATATTGTAAAGAGTGAGATTTCTTTTTATTATTATTATAAAAGCAGGTTGAGGTGCTATATAAAAACTGTGAAAGTTTTAAAATACTCAATCCATAGAGAAATGCACGCAAATATATGCGCCACACTATAAACACCGGCCGCCGCACATTGCGTTTCATTATTCTTTTTTTTAACGCTATTTAAAAAACGTTCAGCTGCATTTCCTTTCCCTGCTCTCCTCCGTCTCTCTGTCACTTGCGTCTCACTTACATACACACATACACAACTCCTCCCACCGTGCACACAGTGGCTGTCTGCATAAAAGGAGAGAAGACGGCTGGCGAAATTCACAAGTTCACGAAAGGTTGGCATCTATCGCGTGAACACCTTTACACAATCACACATTAAAAAGTGCTATAAAAATATTTTATATTCTGAATACAATGTTGTCAGTGTGTTAATGTTGGAGTCCCGACCTGACCCTTAGCAAACAAGCGATTGAGCCTGCTTTAGAAAGTTAACTAGTTGCAAGTTTGCGGTAAAATGCAGTTGGGTTGTCGAGGTCAAAACACTATATAGCAGAATCAAATAAACTTATTATAAATAATGTTATGTTATACACTGAATGTTTGCTGCTTCAATCCAGATGAGTATTGAAAAGTATTTTCCGCGACTGAAAAAGGCACGTGTTGAGGATGAGAACCAGCCTGAACCGGAGGTATCAGTCTGAAACAGAGCTGAACAGTCCCACCAGTGGAATTAGTTATGTTATTAATTTGTTTACAATAATGTGGGAAACACTGCACAGTATATCTATAGGTATAAAGTGCCGCTACAGTGCCGTTATCAATCAGATGATTTTCGGGAGGGGTTTTAAAGAGACAGGCGCCAAAACGGAGCATTTCAGACAGAGGGTGAATACAGATATATTCAGACAGACAATATGAGAAAAATAGTGTTTTTTGAATATTAAAGCATGTAAACATGTTCTAGTAGAAACCCAAAATACCCTTATAGTATAATATGGGACCTTTCTCCTGTGTTATCTCCGATCAAACCACCACTGTAAACCTGCCCTTCACTTTTCAGTCAAGCGAATAGTGAAACTGTCACCTCCCATTGTTTACGGTTTCAACACTGACCATACATATATATACACTCATTCCTGACAGTGCAGCAGCTGAGCAACAAACAAAAGAGAAACCCACCACGACCACCACAGCAACCCAAACTCTTTTTCCAGATGACTTGCACAGCGCTAATCCCAGAGACGCAACTTCCTGTGCCAACAGAGCCAGACCTCAGCTGGAGTGTCAGCCTAAATGCCAGTGACTGAAAATATGTGTAGGTGTAGCTTCTGTCTTTAGTATGTGTTTTGTGCTTTCATGTCAGGAGAGATGCCAGTCATCTCTGGAGTGGTGAGGGAGCAAGGGAGGGCCCCCCCCAGCCTCAGCATGCCAATCTCACACACACACACACACACGCACACACACACACACACACTCTTATGTGACCACAGTCTGCGTGGGAGATCTGCATCTTAGTCATCACAGCTCTCCATTATATTATATCTTTAGCTGTAATGTTTGTCAAGTTGCAAACAAAATCATCGCGACCACAGAAAATAGAGATGGCTCTTCTTTTAATACATTTAATTAATTAAAATAACGTAATGTTGTGATGCTGTTAAATCAAGGTCTGATTATCTTTTTTTATTACATTCAGTAGAAGTGGTTAAGTAAAAGTAATGTACTTAAAGTACTACCAGTAAAAGTACTCAGTAGGTTATGTTTTGCATTAATAATCTGAAAAGTAACTAAAGTCTTAGCTAAATGTACTTAAAGTATGAAAAGTAAAAGTACTCCTTGTGCAGTAAAGTGTTCCCTGTCAGCAGGGTTCGAATTATGATTTCATCTTTGTGGGGGTCTCTTTAAAAAAAAAGAAAAAAGAAAAAAAAAAGTAGTCTATGAGCAGCAAATTTTGAGTATTAAACATTTCATTTCCCGCATTCTGGTGAATTTTTATGCACCTATTTACCTTTTTCTGAATCAATGTATGCGGCAAATATCTTTATGTAAAGGCAAACATAGATTACAATCCAAATATAAAAACATAATGGAATATATTACAGTAAGGCTCTCAGGCATTCTGTATTGCTATGTATTCTCCTGTAGATCGACTTTTCTAATTATATCTAAGTCACCACACATGTAGCCTAGCATCATTTACTCCTCCCTTCTCTTTTGCTTCTTTTGTTGAGGAAATAACCTCCTTAAATGTGCATATGACAATTATTCACCTCAATGATACATGAATTCATTTTAATGGATTAATAAACCTCATGGACTGTAATATTTCAGATGTGTTTGAGCAAGATTTCTGCTCATGTTCAAGACTTGTGCGCATTCAAAATGTATCCCATCTGTGCTCTCTGTGATTTGGAGGAGTCGTGATATTTTGAGAAAAATAAAGTGATAATAGGCTATTACAATAATAAAGTCACTATACTTCAGAAAATAATCTACCTGCACCATAGTCTGCTGTGCATTACGTGATTGCTCTGCTGATACAGTAGATCTCAGACCTTCTGACAGACTCAGAGCCCCGTTTGAGACTCTGGTCTCTGAATGAGACAACGTTTAGGGAAGTGGCTGTACGCTGCTCTACATCGGAGGTGGAAACCCAAAACAACAGCAGAAATACACAAAGCGCAAACGGGACACATCTGCTGCAGCATGTCCACAGCAGAGCGCGTCCTTTATAAACCTGAAGCTGCACAGACTACGGACGGAAGGCGTGCTGCTCATCTCTATTTTTACAGCGAGAGTGGACACGCACAGGTCTGCTTCAGAGCTCCGTGTGTTTGGGAAAAGTGCTTTATTTGTCATTTAAATAATGGTGCTGATGCTTTTTAGAGACCCCCACAGGTGTATGATTTTACTGCTTTCATGGGAGCTCATCCTCTCTCTATGGGAGCTCAGCTCCCACTGGCTCCCACATAATTCGAACCCTGCCTGTCAGTGTTTTCATATTACATCTGATGTTTCTGGACTAATATTCCTGCTGCATTAATGTGCATGTTCAACGCATTCTCGTGAATTTCAACTCCTTTATATACTGTTGGGAAGTTTAATCTACAGCAGTGCATCATATTCTATAAGATCATCATATGTTTGTAGCGTCGCTGTCCTGTGAGAACCACGTATCTCTAAAAAGTTTTCAAACTTTTCATGGTGTCAGAAAAACAGCTCTGTTTTCAGCTTTGTGTTCCAGCTGATCCGAGAGGCTTTTTAAAGACTTTATTTAGATTAAGAAGTAGGATAAGATTCTCAACACGTAAAGGAGCACTTCATCCTTTAGTTTATCACAAACATTCAACATCAACACATCTGGAGATACGTGGTTTTCACTGGACAGGGAGGGGATGAAAACGGTCATCTGAAAAGTAATTAAAGCTGTAGTGAAGTAAAAAGTACAATATATAAAGTATAAAGTCAACAGTACTTAAGTACAGCACTTTCAGGAGCCTGCTCTGGTTCTGTGTACGCACTTTCAGTGGTAATTAAAATGAAAGCTGTCAAACATGATGTCTTATGTTAAACGACGTAAAGTAACATTTTGCAGCTGTAAACACTCTTTCTTGTGTGTCTTTCTTGGAAATATTTCCAGGCATACAGGAAGTGATGCATTTTATGTTTCCTGCCACAACAGCCATTTGTTTGGTGACAACAGAAGAGGAGCTGGTAGTTAGTAGGAGTGATGACAAAGGCAGAAACTCCCACTGGGAAAGAAAAAAAAAAAAAAAAAACATGCTGAAGGATGCACTGAGGTCATGGTAAATAATGTCTTCAGCCACCGAACCACATCTGATAGTCTGGTTGATGAGTAGCTGCGTTGGCGACTCTGCCATGTTGAACTTTGCTCTTTCTGCTCTGCTGCTTTATATTATTTCTGAAACCAACCGGTACAAACCCTGTAGAGGTTTTCTTTTTAATTGTAGTAAAAGGTTATCTTTCTTTCATGAAGAACTGACTCTTGTTTTTAATCGCAACTGATATGATGATAAAAATGTTATGAAATGATGTTATAAACATGATTTTGAACTGATGATGGACACATTAGTTTGTTGTTTGGGGTCTCAGAGAATTATACTTTTCAGATTTTGGTGTTAACACTATATATATATATATATATATATTTGGAAGTCTGAGACACATAAGTAACATGTCAACACTTTTCTACATACTGGGTTTTAACAAGGTTCGATTTAAAGTTAAAAAAGCATTTGAAAGGAAAGTATTTTGCAACTATTGTTGTAATTTTTTACAGCAGTGAGGAAGTAAACCTTTTTTTTTTTTTTTTTTTTTTTTTACACACACAGACCACACCTTCAAAACTTCCTCTTTATTTGAAATAATTATAATGACATAGGGTTGGGCAATAATTCAATATGATAATTTATGGTCTTTCGATGGAATCATATCGTGATGAAATCCTATATTGCGATATCGTGATATACAATCACATTGTCTAAATTGATAATAACAAGCACATACTAACTCAATTGTCTCAGAAAATCTGTTGTGAAACATTTTGAGGGAATATCATTTGAAGAATTGCAAATTTGTTGTGAATATCACATTATGTTTGTGCATGCATGTCAACATAGTCAGTATATGATTTCACTTGAAACTGTTTACCACATTATTAATGATTATCTAAAATCTCATTGTAAAAAATATTTTGTGGAAGCACCAACTGTCAACCCTACAATATCGTTGCAATAATCGGTATCGATGTATTTGGTCAAGAGTATCGTGATATCTGATATTCTCCATATCGCCCAGGCCTACAATGACATATGATATACGGGGTAGCATGTAACCTCCACCTGCTGTGTGTGTTTGACGGGGCGGTCGGGGCTTTGTTAATGCTTTGAACAGCCAGAGTACACAATGAAGGCTACACAGTGGAAGTGCTGATGCTGCATGTTGCCGGACAGGTCACAGGGACGCAGCTTCTGTTACAATGGGCTGCAACAGATTTGGTTTTACGACTTAAATCCATATAACATTTCATGTTCAAAGTCAGTGCTGGGCCAACCAGAAACTAATTTAGTCATAGAGTGAGTGTGTGTGTGTGTGTGTGCGTGTGTGTGCGCGTGTGTGTGTGTGTGTGTGTGTGTGTGTGTGTGTGTGTGTGTGTGTGTGTGTGTGTGTGTGTGTGTGTGTGTGTGTGTGTGTGTGTGCGCGCGCGTGCGTGTGGGAAAAGTGTGTCAGATGTTGTTGGGTGACCATACAGATGTTTTTATGTTTGTTTTTTAATGTTATCTGTTGACTGTTGGAGCAGACGATGCAAGAACATTTTCTGTGTGAACAGACAATAAAGTTTTATCTTATCTTATAAAGTCTAATAAACATGAATAACAGAAGCATAATAAACGCGATGATGGAAAACTGGAAGTCAACAATGTGCTAATATTATAACGGCTTTTGAATGTTTTTAGTTGGGTGTGTTTTTCTGATGTTGGTGGTGAGCTGCTGCATACATTTGCCCTCACAGAGATAAATAAAGTTGTGTTGAATTGCACTTAAAAGGCAACCCAGTGTTGCTATGGAGAACTTGAGTGTTATCTCTGTGGGTCAAGCAGAGCCACTTGAGGTAAGGGAGGGTCACGGCAGGTCAGGTTACACACCTCCAGGAACATACGTTTGGTTTTTTATGAATGTAAAGCTGAGAAAATTATTTTCATCATTAATTCACTGACATTTTTTTTTTTTTTTTTTTAATTGTTTGGTCTATGTAATGTCCAAAAAAAGGTGAAGAACTACTTCTGTGACATCTTTTAATTGCCTGTTTTGTCTGACCAACCAAAAAAAAAAACCCAGAGATCTTCAGTTTACAATCCTCACATTTGATGAAGAAACCCAGAGCATATTTGGTGCTTTTGCCGGAAAATGACTGTCAAAATAGTTGCAGATTATTTTTCTAATCGATTAACCGACTAATCATTTCAGCTCTAGAGCTAACGGATGTGAAAACAAACTCTTAAAATACATCCCTGAAACTCTTACCAACCTCTGAAACCTGCTTCGACGCAGTGAAGGGCCGCTGTAAGCTCCTTAAGAAACCTGAAGTTCCCTCAAACCTTCTTTAATAAACTCTTAAAACACCTGGAATACACTCAAACAGCCCAGGGACCTACGAAACCTCGTCTCCCCTTAAAACCTCCAGAGACCCTGTCAGTTAAAGACCTGTGGGATCCCCTCGGTGCTAGATAGCAACACAGTTATTATGAAAAAGCTCCTTTGTTCCTTAGTGGAAGCTTCCTGTGATTATTAACTACCAGGAACAATTAACCCACTGTAGGCCTACCTGTAAATTACATTATAGTTTAAATGCACAGTTTTTGTTTAACATGTGCTATAAATATCAGATGTATATCCACCTACCTCATGTATATAAAGCATGCAGTTCATTTGTAGCCTATTCCAGCACCCTTGGCACTCTTGTCTTACTATATATGCTACTTTTATGTTTAGCCTGCTTGGTTGTCCATGTTTTAGCTGCATGTATTTGTAGGCTAGCTTAAACTGAGACATTTCCTTGTGTGTGTTCACAAACAAGGTCAATAAAGCAGTTTCTGATCCTCTTTTATCACTGTAACATCAATAATTAATAGGCACTGAACAGTTAATTAAATCTCTATGTGAACTTAAAGCTACAAGACCAAGAATTCAATCTATTTTATCAAATAGCCAAAACATAAAAAACACCGCGCATACTGGATCAGATGGCGGAATCATCGATACGTTGTTGATTTAAAATCACCGGAAGGTAAAGTAGAAACACCGACGCCTCCAAATCTCTACGAAAGGACTAAATATAACGCATGAATGTCTCACCTGAGAGCCGCGGATGAGGCAGCAGCGGGGTATGTCAGCACTGAAGCGGCCGTGGAGCCTGCAGAGGAGCGCCTGCTTGTGTTTACCGACAGAATGGAGGACGTGAAGCGAAGATGGATCGATATGTTTCCCTCAGTCCCTCCGTCAGCTGAAGCTCCTGTCGCCGCTCCTGCTCAGCAACAAGTGGGACCTTTTCGGCTGCTCTCGCCCCCTGACTCATCGATCAGCTGTGTTCGACACCGAACAGCCAGGCCTCCGATTGGCCGCTGCGAGCCGCCAAGTACCGCCCACCTGCGCGGCTCCGTCATATTCTGGAAACGCTCTTTTTTTTTTTTTTATCTCACACCACAGACACATTCTCACACCCCACACACACACACACACACACACA
Organism: Sander lucioperca; assembly: GCF_008315115.2. NCBI lineage: Eukaryota > Metazoa > Chordata > Actinopteri > Perciformes > Percidae > Sander > Sander lucioperca. The sequence continues at coordinate 1,000,587 of NC_050177.1, forward strand.
CACACACACACACACACACACACACACACACACACACACACACACACACACACACACACACACACACACACACACACACACACACACATTCAGAAAAGGGAAATTGTGGTCAGTTCCAACTTAAAAATAAAATTATCCAAAAATGTAAATACCTACTTACAGATGATTGTAAATAGATAAATAACTTCCTGGAAACCATTGCAACATTTACTAACGTTCTGCCAGTACAATTTTAAGGAAGGCCTACTTCTACTTCCATTTTCTACATTATACTTCTACTACTCCACATCTCAGAGGCAACTATTCTACTTTTTTACCCCACTACATTTATTTTAAAGCTTAAGTTACTTTGCAGATTCAGATTAACACATTTAAACTTATAAATAATGATTTATTATTATTACAGGTGAAACTACCCAGCAATAAAGTAATTCAAATAAGCTCCACCTTTACCAGCTGCAACACTGAAGTGATGAACATGCATCAGTAATTATAATCCTATAATATAGGATTCTGAAATGGTCCATTCTGCATGATGAGTACTTTTACTTTTGGTACTTTTAGTACATTTTGATGCTGATACTTTTGTACTTTTACTTTAATATGATTTTGAATACAGAACTTTAATTTGTAACATTGTGTTTTTTTACATTGTGGTATTGCTACTTTTACTCAAGCAAAATATATGAATACTTCTTCCACCGCTGGCTATGTAGCACCAAACAAAAAGTACGTATGAGGCTGATACATTTAACTCTACCACTAAAAGAAATGAAGAACCACCAGCTTTTTTTCTTTACTTTCTATCCTTTTGAGGTCCATAACACAACACTGATGGATCACAAACACAGCTGTCCTGTGGTGTGTGCTTGTTGTCATTGTTTGGAGGGGCCCACCCTTCAGATTGACAGTTTACGGTAAAAGCTGCAGAGCTGCTGCTCACCACTGACTCGACGGAAGTGCTAAAAATACAAACGCGCTGAGTGCTTCAGTGATACAGCAGAGAAAAGAGTTTATTCAGGGTTTCCCCTAATGGTTAAAATACAGCAGCTCACTGGCAGCATGTGGCAACTTTATCAGAGCTGGAATTAGTCGATGACACTTGATTTAGGCCTCAACATCTCTTTCTTTGTCAATTAATCTGTCCATTAGTTTTCTCAATTAATGGATTAGTTGTTTGGTCTATAAAATGTCAGAAAACGTTGAAAAATGTCGATCAGTGTTTCCCAAACGCCCAAGATGACGTCCTCAAATGTCTCGTTTTGTATAACTCAAATATATTCAGATTACTGTCACAGAGAAGAAACTAGAACATATTCACATTTAACAAGCTGCAATCAAAGAATTATGACCTTTTTTCACAAAAAATGACTCAAACCGATAAATTAAGTATCAAAATAGTTTTTTGCATTTCTAGGCCTGTTGTTGTTGTTAATAACAGTGGATACAAAACAACAACACCAGGCACCACAATTGACTCTGATCTGAACATTTCAATATCATAGTGCATGCCACACAAATCATTATCATTCTAAGTCAGTCAGGCTTATTTTTTTAAACACATGAATTCATGTTGCTAAACATCTTCTTGCTTAAAAACTGAGTTTAAGTCCTCGCAAAGAGCATTGCAGGATTTTCTGAACACAGCATTCAGTACAGGATGCTGATGATGACGGTGCATCTGTATTTCTAAAGGAAGAGGTGGGTTGGTAGATGTAAATGAAATTTAACAAAAACATCTCTTGTGTACCATTTGGCTTGGTGTTAAAAGAATACAAGGCAGCAACAATATTTGTCAATATGTTGTTTTAGATCTGATTTGTGATCTGAAACATCATTTATTTATTTAGTGGTTTATCCTTCACAATCTAAGAGGAAACGGCTGCTTTGCATTTTGCACGGGCATCCAGCAATCAAACAGAGAGAAACACATCAGAGAGTCAGATACAACATGCTAAATGTTATGCTAGATGGTTTCATGTTGACATCCAACAGATGTTACCTGTCTGCAAATCAGCATTAGCATTCAATTCTGAGCATGAGTGCAGCTCAGACTGAGACCGAGATGTCCCAAAAGGCCACCGTACGGAGAATAAACCCTCTTGATTTACAGGATAACTTTTCCTCTGGGTCGTATTCCTGCCACCGCTAGGGAAGCTAATCTATGAAACGCTCCGGTGGGTCGAATTAGAGCGCAGGAATAAACAACCTACTGTACATCATCATATGGGTTGGAGGACTTGTTATTCCTCTGGCATCAGCCTCAGGTTTAACACATTTTAAACCATCCCACAATGTTTTTTTTTTTTTTTAGTGTGTGATGAGCATTAGAGCGGCAATGAAATGCTATTTTTGGACATTTTTCTCATTAGAGTCTCTTTTTCTGCATGCGCCTGTTAATGTGTGACCACACTATTTACTTCTTCAAGAACAAAAACATTGTCGCTACACCTCTTCTGTCTGCTGGCCTCTTTTGAGAGCAACGTTATTTCAAAACACACAAGTAGAACAGAAAACAGACACCATGATTGACTTTTACAAAATCTGTATTTGCAAAAACAAAAAAATTTTGCAAAAGTGAAGTCTATGTTTTTTTTTTTTTTTTTTTTTTACAATACCAGTGAAATTTACAAAAATAAGATGGTGCGGGAACGGTTGTTGGGACCCGATGTTTGACAAAACATGTCAACATTGCAACAAAATCAATTTTTAGAGGAAAAGAAGCCAGTCAATGATAATTATGACAATCTGTTTTATAGCGCAGGCAGGTTGGTCAGTTGTGGTCAATGAGCTTCCGTAACCACAGGATCTCAGTGGAAACCAGATACAAGTCCTGCAGGACTCCTCACTTAACCAGACAATCCCCAGAAATGTCTGTCAAGATGCCACAAAGCAAGGCACTAAACCCTGAACAGCAGCACTGGAGCTGCTCATTAGCGAATAATAATTAGTCTCAGCAGAAATGTTAATCAAAACCGTCAACTTTTTAACGCATCGGCCAAAAAGATCCAAAGAAACAGACTTTTCTTCAGATCTGTGAGATGAGAAGCGTCATGGAAGTCTGCATTCTCCATCTCTCACACTCGTAGTGTCGATTCAGAACCATAATAATCCATCAAGTAGTGATTGGAAGATGATGTTAAGGCAAGAACTCATGAATGTACACACAGACACACACGAATCCGGTCCATAAAAATATAGTTGCAGTCCACCAGATAACCAATCAGTCCACTAGTTAACAGATTTGGGATTTTCACATTGATAATCAAGTCTGTAATACCACAGATAGTGTGTTTGTTCACACCTGGACTAAGGCAGGTAGGACAAAGGTCAACACACTGAAAGGAACTTATATACAACAGAGTATTAGGGCCACAATAAGGAAACTAAATCTGAGAATAAAGTCGAAATATTTCAAGACAAAAGTTGCAACATTTGGAGAATAAAGTAAAAAGAAATTTACGAGAAAATTCATATTTTGAGAAAAAAACTGCTGAAAGTTGTCTCAGCTTTATGTGTCAAATGAGTGATTTTGATAACCTGAAGTTGCAGGGTATAAAGTTTTAGGGTGAATGTTATATGAATCAAATAACTGGATTTGTTTGGAAGCAGCAGCTGGAGCACAGCGGGGTCCAAACACACGCACAAATAATCTACATCACTTAGAAGTGTGTAGTGGTGTCTGTATCTGCAGACACCCTGTCCTCTGCCTGTATTTTCTCTTTTCTTCTTATTTTTCTGAGTGCAGGACATTAATGGGCATCAGCAAAGAGCCTTTGGCCCCACATGGCTGTGTAACCCCCAGTAAATAACAGCGTGCAGGTTGTGCAGCCTGTTCTCATTCCCAACCGCTTTGCTTCTCAGCATCTCATATCGACCCACAAGTTTAACTGTCAACAATAGAAACAGTTCTGCATTCACTCATAATCCGAAAATGTGGAACCTTCCTGCTAGAGGTGTGTGTTCAATTGTGCTTTAGAACCAAGCGACAACCTCCCGTGCTGAACAATGAGGCCAATGCAAAAGTGCCAAAAACTGCAGTTCATTGAGTGGCCACTTAAGGCTGGCTCCAAAAGGGAGTTTATCCCCTTAGACACCCATGTTAAAATGCCCAATTTAACAGCAGAATTAAACATGTTTACAGCCTGGTACAAAAAAAAACAGTTTTGTGCTCTGTAGCTAAATTCATGGTTAGGAGGTTACTTTTTAATATATATATATATATATATATATATATATATATATATATATATATATATATATATATATATATATATATATATATATATATATATCAGCCCGCCTTAGCTCCATCAACGCTCCACCTCTTTGCTCATTTTTGGATTAGGCACTGCCAAGATGGCGATGGCCGGAGCCACCGGGAGCTGCTGACTTTGAGCTTAATTTTGTCTCTTTAGAAACCTATGGGTGACGTGACGGAGACAAGGTCTTCTGCCGTGAAACAACCAGAAAATAATGTTTTATTCCTCTGATTTACTGACTTGTTCTGTGCTCCCTCTCTTCATTCACTCTCTAGCTCACTCGACCACTGGTGCACTCTCTCTCTGGCTCTGAACTGGGGAGGAGGGGCCAACTTTAAATGCTGTTTACAAACAGTAAGCGATACTCACTAGATATTATACCTTTAAGATTACTATTATTTTTTTTCCAAAACAGTGACCCCAATACTCTGTCAAACATATAAATCACAATATCAGCCGGTCATTTTAACCATGTCACCGGCCGCCTTGGGGCCTCTCAAAAACTACACCAGGTAACAAACCAGATGCAATTTACCAGCATTGAGCAGGAGGCAGGTTTTTGCCTTCATTATAAAGTCTATTTGTACTCAATCCCCAACAACGTTTGTAATTATTCAAAACATAGTAAGTGATGAATCAATGTGCCGACTGATTATTGTAATTTGAGATTCTGACTGTGAAAAAATATTGAAAAATTCAAAGTGTCTTAAAATATCACAGCCCAAACTGAATTAGCTCGACTACACCTGATTGTCATTCAGCTCAGCCGCCATGTCTCCGATGATTATAAACATGAAACATCACAACACATTTCGTAATCTGTGAGTCATTATCAGTCTGTCCCTTACTCAGACAAAAACAGACACATTAGCTGACAATGTCCTCTCTGGTAAGCAGCCGAGGAGACAAAGTACAAAAACGCCTACCAGATATTTCTTCTGAGTGAATGTTTCTGAAGAAAACAAAGTGGCAAGTTTATGGTGAACCAACTTCAGCCTGCAGTGTCTCAAACCTGCTCCAGCCCGGGGACATGGACATTAGGAAGTGGAAACTACATTTCCTATGCTGGTTCTAAAACAGCAGGAGGGCATTAAGACAAGTCCAGAACATGACTACAGCTTGAAGTTAAAGACAACGATGCCTGGGAAGAAGCATTTTCACTGACTAGCTAGCTAGCTGTTATTTGCAGGAATTATTAACAATGTTAGAAAACAAACTCTATAAGTCTTCGTACAAGGCCTCACAGTTGTTGGGTTCGCACATGAAGAACCAGCAAAATGTTCACTGAATCAGCAGGAGTACAGTGCATCTGCAGTATAATATACAGCTGCAGTATAGTATGTATATATGCATGTAGAAAAGTTCATGACAAACAGCGAGTGTGCTACGGCACCCAACCCTCCCTTTGTTTATTTGCAGTCTTGACTTTTTTTTGTGGGGGGAAAAAGTGACAGAAGACAGCATCTAAAAGATTGTGTTCATTTTTAAGGAGCACCAGGTCAGCGGGAAGTATTCAAGAAAACACGTCGTAAAAAACTTGACTGATGAGATGGAGCTGAACTGGAAGACATACAACATGGAAACAGCAGCCTTGGCCGAGAGAGGAGAATGTGTCTGCAGGCTGTGTTTATGTGCATCCCTGTGTCGCATAACAGAGCCTTATCTCGAATGTCATCTTCTGTATAAATGACTGTTCATTGCTACAAGGTACAGTGTGAAACTACAGATGTCTGCTGATAAAGACCGAAGGGCCAAAGTGAGTGTATAATAACCAGACCTGAACTGTAATTAATTATTTATGGTTTCATTCAGCCTGCTGAGGCGGCCTTTGGGTATTTGAAAGTGAATTTAATTTGCAGTGGCTGATCTGAATGTCCTAATGTGAAAAAAACGAGTTACACGAGTTAAGTCCAACATGAAAGCTGTTTTCAGCCCATTTAGAGAACTTGTGTCTGACAACCAACAGAATGCTGCTATTGTTAAACATCGTGATGAAATTAACTAAGGCCTGATGCCAAATCTTAAGAGTATGTTTGTAGGGAAAACTGTTCCCGCTCAGTGCTGCCCAGAACATAACAACACAGGTCTGATAATTACTTTAGCTCTTGCGTGTGTGTGTGTGTGCGCATTATCAGCAGCTGTTACTCACTAGTGTACAGAGTGGATTTTCATGAAAGTGTTTCCTGCCTTCAAAGTACTTCTGTTATCTTTCTGTCATCTGCTCAATGGTCCACTTTCCCAGAGCACACGTACACACTGACAAAAATGCAAACACTCAAAAAAATAGCATTACTTCAGACATACATTAAGAGCTCGAAGAGCTCTATTAATGGGAGCTATAAATCTAAACAAAGGCGCTTTCCTTGCCTATCTGTAACACTCTTTTCTGTGTGTCGGGCCGAGTAGTGTTTTCCTTTATCGTTTATAAACCACACGCACTATGAGGAGCAGTTAAGAGCCATCTGCCCGATGCATTTGCTAGGAAATCAAACATGAATCAATTCAATAGTAGAACACAATGAGCACTCGTCCGCTCAGCAGCAGGATGCTTACTGAAAACAGCAGCCGTCATGTGTTTGTTGAAGGAAAGCGATGACGATGAGGAAGCTGACGTGCAACACGGAATAAAAACAACCCGCTAATTGCCTAAAAAGCAGCTCATGTTCATTTTCTACCAAAGAACAACCATTAGTTTGTGAAGTGAGTTAGTTAAATAAAGAAAAAAAACAGGATGTGGAAAAGTCTACTCTTCTAAAAACACTATGGTAAAATGAAAAAAAGAAAAATATGCTAAAACATGGGTATGATTTTTATGTTTCGGCAAGATTTTATACCCATTTAGTTTAAACAAGATGTATTGTTGTCTTTTCATGTTTCTGCAAAACATTTCCTGCTCGTCAGATCGACATCTTGACCACTAAAGTTTATGGTCAACAAGTCCGATCTGGTCGAGTTTAGAACAAAACCAAAGTAATATGTCTAGTGTCTATGCTGGAATCAACCGGGAGTGCAGCTTCTATCTCTCGTCGACAGTGCTTCAAAAATCATCACATCTTTCTCTAAAATAAACCAGAAAACACATCATCATAATAATTATAATAAAACAATCACAAAATAGAGATAGCAAAACATCAAACTGATATATATCTCTCTATGTTCATTGTACTTACACAGGAAAATAAGGAGGAAATAAGAGAAAATTCATTTGTTAAAAAGACCACAACTCCAGTGTTTACCTTTTGACTTAGTGTATGTGTATGTTTGCTTGTTTACAACAGGAAGCTAGTATTTATATGGCTACAAAATAAAGTCCGTCCGACTCATTTCGGAGTCAAAAGACTTCCTCCCTCAGTAGTAAGTTCTGGCTGTGATGAGGATAGCGTCCAAGTCTTGGATCTGTCCGCGGGACAAGTCTTTGTAGTGAGAAAATTCGGCTTCCAAACCGTCAAAGAGTGGGATTAAAATGTCGCTCCGCCACTCTCAGCCAATGGGCTCACGGCTCCTTCAAAAGCATCCATTTGGTGTGCAAAACCCCACCTTCACGCTTAAAATCCAGTCGAGGTCCAAATGGAAATATAAAAACAGCAACAATCTTTCCAGGTATTCAATTAAAACAAAATGTTCATATGAAATTGGCTAAAATCACTCGACAGGGCAAGTTGTGTTCTCTTCTCCCACACATGCCATGAAACACTGTCAATAACAGTGTTGCCAACATGTTTACTTACACACACACACACACACACACACACACACACACACACACACACACAGCCTTATTGCCTCTTATTAAGGGAGAACACTCCCCAGAGTTCAGTGATTCACATAAGAAAAAAAGAATACTCCTGCACACCTGCTTCGCACTTTGCAGCTCACAGCTCTTTCTGAGAGTTTTGCCCGAAACACACACCTCTCATCTATGACCTCTGACCTCTTAGGGCCGCCTCTCTGTGTGCAGGAGTATTCTATTCCATCTGAACCTGCACACGCTGGCCTCCACAGTCTGGAGATCTTATTGTTACATGTCTCATCTCATCCTGTTCTGCCTCATCAGTGGGACGATGCAGGACGGCGGACCCGCCTTCGTCAGGAAGGGGTGTTTGAGAAGCTCGCTGGCCGAGGCCCTCTGAGCCGGGTCCCGCACCAACATCCTGTCCAGGAAGCCCTTGAGCAGAGGGGAGACCTGGGAGAGGGCGAGAAGTGAGAGAGAGAAAGCATCCAGTCAGTCAGGTGTTAATGATACCACCATGCAGGCTCGTAAAGGAGCAATCAGTCACGTTTGTATTGCTCTTTGGCACAAAATGGGGAAATGACAACGTTGTGAATCAATCAAATCACATGTACACAATCAACCAGATGGTTGGGTTTTACCAACCGGGTGATTGTGGATAACAGTTTCACATGAGCTCCACATGAGTGAGATTGCTGTAAAACCGGAGGTCCCGTAAAATTCTTTAATCAGTGATCAGATTTCTCGACTACAGTGAAATATGACGGTGCAGACTATAAATAACTTTCTTTTCTAGTCAGAGAATTTGGACTAAAGTAGAAAGGAACACAGACTTTGTGTGCATGTGTTATATAATATAAATGTTAGTATCAGTTCTAGTCTGGCTTTAGATAGAATCATTCTGAATAATGATGTCTGTGCACATGATATAAACCACATTTCTCCACCACATTTCTTGCTGTGTTGACCATTTTCGTCTTAATCTGTGTTACACTAAGAAATGGAATCAGACATTTTGTTTCTATTTAAGAAATAAGGCAATTGTTGAAAGCTATAAATAAATTCAGGTCTAAACTAACACTACTTATAATCATTTTGTTTGGCGAGCAAACACCAGTGACTGGGCTGACTCTGAGCTGTGGTGTCACCGAGACTTGGCTGGATCCTGGAGTGCTGGCGCCATTCAACCGGGTGACTCTTTTTCTGCGTGCCGATCTGGCGGCCATATTCTGCTTTATGATGAATCATGCACAAGCTGAAGGAGCGGATGGTGTTAGATTTCACTGGAACTGTGCCTCACAATTGCATGTGACAAATAAAATTGACTGATTGGTCTTAATGCCACACATTTCCCCTTGACCACGGCTTTATTTAGCTATCTTGGTGCCTTTGTGAATTAAATCAGTAATAAGTTATCAGTAGTCAAGATGGTGGCAGTAGTGCTGGGATCTGTGCCAGGGTGGAGATAACCTCCGTCACTGTTGCTCAAAGAAACCTATAAAGAAGAAGTTAATAAAAAGTCATAGATTACTCAACACTCCTTTAATGTAGTGTGTCACTTCTCAACACCAGGCACCTAAAGTGCAAGTTGTCTTTTCCTCTTGTAGAAGCAAGGGATTCATGTTGTAATAGACAACAATCGTGATTTTATATGAATTTGATTTTGTTGTTTTAGGTAAGATTGGATTAGTCGATTAGTTGTCAACTATAAAATTAATCTACAACTATTTAGATAATCGATTAATCGCTTTGAGTGATTTTTTTATGAAGAAAAAAGAATTCTCTGATTGCAGCTGTGAATAGTTTCTTCTCTCCTCTGGACAGTACGCTGTATATCTTTGAGTTGTGGACAAATCAAGACATTGGAGGACGTCATCTTGGGCTTTTTGGGAAACACTGATCGACTTTTAAAAAAACTATTTTCTAACATTTTATAGACTATAGACAACTGAATGAAATTATGAAAATAATCGTTAGTATTCCTAAAAGATAACTGACATCTGCTAATGGTGCTTCACACAAACTGCTCGGTAAAACTCAAGTTCTTTTTCTTTGTACCTTGTGCAGGTTCTTCAGTTTGGGAGGCAGGTTGTCTCGGATCATTTTCATGGCTTTGAGCGGCGGCTCGTTGAAGTACGGCGGCTCCCCGTCCACCATCTCTATTACCATGATACCCAGAGACCAGATGTCCACCTGGACACAGAGACAGTCAACAACAAGAAGGGATGTGCTTGTTTAGATGTCCAAATAACAAATGACAGTTAAATCCGGAGGGAAGTGTGAGTGTTACCTCTGGTCCATAAGGCAGTCTGGATATGAGCTCTGGTGCCATCCAGTATGGTGTTCCCACCAGAGACTTCCTTCTTTGCACTTCCTTAGACACCTGGGCACAGAAACCAAAGTCCGACAGCTTCACCTGGAGACAGAAAGAGATAGATGAAAAAAGCCGCAAGATTATTTTTCACAGAAAGTACAAAACATAGTGACAAAGAGTTTTTAACATTACATTTGTGTTTGCAAGGATCGAGAAATGCAATTACTCTCTCCATCTACTTTATTTGTGAAGCAGTCAGAAGCTGTTCCTGATGCTGTTACACCGCTAAAAAACAAAGTCATGTACATTTCATGTAGTCTAATAGCACAAATCACAGATTTGCGTCAAGGGGCTTTACAATCGGTACAGCATACAGCACCCTTTGCCCTTAGACCCTTAATTCAGATTAAAAAAAAAAGTCCCTTAAAAAAACTTAAATGTTAGAAACCTCAGGAAAGTAGGGATCCCTCTCGCAGGACGTACAGACAGGAAATAGATGTCATGTTTACAGAATAACCAACACAGTAAAATTGCAGTATAGACAGTTGTCTGTAAACGTCATATGAAGAATAGGATGCTAAATGGTCCAAAGTGTGGAGTAATGTGCAGTGCAGGTGGTTCGACACGAGTTTATTCATAATGTATACTATCATAAATTCTTTCAGTATAGTACATTTCACATTTGATTATAGACAGATGAAGTAAAGTAAATAAAAAACATTTTAAAAAAGCAGCAGCCCAAAAATTTATATTCAAATTGGGGATCTGAAGCACAGCTTATACTTCAATAGTCGAGTAATCCAGTCCATGAAATTTGTGATTCATGACAGTCCTCCTCGCTATCATCCACCCGTCTTTTTGAGAAAGTTTGTGCATGGCTGGGTATCTAGACAGAGAAGCAGCCTTTCATGTTGCCCACAGGGCCGACTGCCAGCCTCAGATGGCTCGGAGAGAGAAATGAAACAAACTTGCTATGAGAACCGGTGCACACATGCGTATAAACAATTACATAGACATGTAACGTGATGACAGCCACTGGACCGGGCTTCATAGACAACAGCAAAAGCTTTACCCAGCACACAGTTGCATTCAGATACAACAAACACACCCTACTGACAAGAAACACTTCAGGCTTGGTCGAGTCTGCTTCCCCTGCCAGGCCAAACCGAAAGCAGCAACTCAAACCTAACCCAGCGCTAAAACACTAGCAGGAAGCTTTCTGTGTGAGCGTGTGACCACTCAGAGGTCTTCATTTCTGATCAAATTAAAATGAATGCACATCCAGAAGTTGTATGAACACATAAGGACATAAAGAAACACTGTGAGCTGCAGTGTAAAGTGTTAAGGAATTTTAACTCTTTGGTGCACACAGATAATTCCTTTTATTCAATATGTAATCATTGACACATATCACTCTTACATGCTGTGAGATTACCATCTTTAAAGCTTGTGTATATTTGACTTTATCATTAGACTCATGCTGTGTCTGCAATAGGGGTGTTGAAATTAATCATTGCATTGATGCATCGTGATATATACACACAGTAATATATATATATACACAGTCGTGAAAAAATTAGGACACCCATGCTAAAGTTGACTAAAAAGAGGAATAAAAAAAAAGCATCTTTTGGAAATTGATTAAAAAAAAAAAGAGGAAAATCCAACCTTTAAGGACACCAATTTTGTTTGTGAATGAATAATGTATTGTAAATAAATAAATGTTCTTCCTTAAAATACAGGGGGCATAAGTAAGTACACCCCTATGTTAAATTCCCATAGAGGCAGGCAGATGTTTATTTTTAAAGGCCAGTTATTTCATGGATCCAGGATACTATGCATCCTGATAAAGTTCCCTTGGCCTTTGGAATTAAAATAGCCCCTCATCATCACATCCCCTTCACCATACCTAGAGACTGGCATGGTTTTATTTCAGTTATCCTAATAGCTGGTTTGATTTACATTGAGAGATGATCTTATGGAAAGTACCCCATGCCACTCTCTAGGTATGGTGAAGGGGATGTGATGATGTGGGGCTATTTTAATTCCAAAGGCCAATTTGCAAAAGATGATTTTTTTATTCCTTTTTTTAGTCAACTTTAGCATGGGTGTCCTAATTTTTTCACATGACTGTATATATATATATATATAAAATCTGACTGCTTGAATTTGTTGATGAAAACCATGTGTAGCAATATATAATAATATTGAGGAGGTGACGCATTGTGATGCATTGGGATTCACACCCCTAGTCTGCATCTGAAAATACTTAATTTGATTGGAAAAGTCAACGAGTTGATACACCTTTGATGGGAAACAAAAATAAAACAAACCTTCCCACATCATCCAGAGTGATAAAGATCATTATATCTACCAAAATAGTCTGATTTAATCATTTCTGTCCGTACAGCTTCACTGAAATCACTTTATCGTAGAGCAGAATGACACTGAGTGTCGTCTGAGAAACTCACTGGCAGAAGTATGAGCGTTATGAATCAGACCCTGCAGGTGCTTTTTTTCTGCCTCACAGAGCAGACCATGCAGAAGAAGCACTTCAGTGTCAATGGCTGGCCATGCATACCGCTTCAGACCACAGCTCATAAATACATACCACATACACTCACAGTCAGCTGTTATCAGAGACGCTGTGGCTGATGTGTTAGCTCATCTTAGCATCACATGTGTGACTTTGCATATACAGGATATGTTGCAAGGTTTTTTCCTGGGTTGTTAAAAGCACTTGGGTGCAAATGACTTCATACGTTCATATGAATTGCCATTTGCATTAAAAGGAGGGGGGGACGACTCAGCCATTACATGGCCTAGGCACACTGCTTAAGCCGTATAATGGCTGAGTGTTTGTGCAAGTGACGCAGCAAAAAAAAAAAACTGCATCAAGCCGCAGGATGATTTAGTTTACATTAAAATAAGGAAATTAAACAAGGGATGTCGTTTGTAGGCAGAAAATGACCTCTGTTTGATGTTTGTTTGATCCTCTGAACACCCACACAGGTGTTTTCAGTAATTATGGCTGATTAGACCTCTGCTCATGTTGAATGTGGGCCAGAGCTTAGATGCGAACTTGTAAGGTCACAAATTCTTTTTACCTGTCATTTGTCCTGCCCTATCAGGTGCAACAACACAGGAGGCTGAGTCACTCTACCAGTCTATACACACCCACACAGTTCTGGGTAGAGCTCTAATCAGCCACATTAACTGAAAACACCTGTGTGGGTGTTCAAGGCCTTTCAATCCACCAAATCGTTTACAAAATATGTGATCTTTATAATATGATCAATGTGGACTAAGTCACAAGGTAGACCAAAGCACTCACAACATTTAGCAGAAGGCTTGCCTCAACTTATCAGCCACTTATGTGGGTGTTGACTGTGACTCAAGTCAAGTTCCCTTTTTCCCTGGTCTCGCTGTGCAACCATGTTGGTTTCATTTACTGTAGAAAGGAGAAACGTGTTTATCAACACAGGTAGGAAGTGATTTGGCATGGGTAGCAGTGGTTGATAGAGAGGCATTAAGTTGACGATACATGTACTTTTATTCTTGTGACACTGGGTGAAGTTCTGCCAGTGGCTGCAGTGCTGTGCTGAGTTTGTGCATCCGGTGAAACAAATGCATACCATAAGCCTTTCTCACAACAGACATGTCATGAAAGGAAATAGGTGATGTAGCTAATAACATTAATGAGCACTGCATAATAATGATGGCCTACTGGATCATTTAAATGGACACAAATAATTAATGTTATTAGTGACACCTGTGCTTGTCCTGCTATGACTCAAGATGTCTGCCAAGAGAAAATGCTTTTATGCTGCTAAAGTGCTGCCTCAGCCACAGTGCTGTGGTTTGACATTTAAAAGATGTGTGCTGCTACTAATTTGAAAAGTGAACTACATTATTCACTTTGTTTCTGTGAAACCACATACTGAACACCTGTCTCTTGTGACTGGTCAGCTCACAAGCAAATGTTCTGCACTCTGACATTTTAAAATGGAATGCTTTTTGACAGCTTTAAGGTTTAGTTGTTTTTTTCTTAATTGCCCTTCCTCCCTAAAAAGCACTAAAGTTATTTTTTCTGGTGTTGTGTTGAAAAAAAGCAATGTGTGGTTTGTGGTACATACGCGGCCATCGTGAGTGAGGAGGATGGAGTCACTCTTGATGTCTCTGTGGATCACACCCTGTGTGTGGAGGACAGACAACGCCTTCAGGACAGACAGACACACCGTGGCTATCTGCTCCTCGTTCATCCTGCAGAGGGAAGAAGACACCAGAGGGATTTAGACTTTTCACCACTTCTGTTTTTGCGGTTGTATTAGTACTGCTTTTTTCTGGTTAAAGCTTTGTGTCTATGTTTCATACAGATAGTCATACAAAAATGTTGCAAGAATCTAAAAAAACTGCCATATAAATTAATAAAAAAAGAGAATTGAAATGACACAGGCCATGGTGGTATATCTCTCTGTGCACATTAGGTAACACTGCCCCCTTGTGGAAAAAAAGGAGTTTTGGTGGGTGAGGGTTTAATAATGGAAATTTTAATAAAAGTCAGTAATAATAAAAAGGACTCTAGACATTAAATCACATGGAAATATATTGATTTCATGGAATACAAGGTCATATACTAGAGCTGCAACTAACAATTCTTTTCACTGTCCATTAATCTAGTCGTTTTTTGTTCTTAATTAATCGATTAGTTGTTTGGTCTAAAAATGTCAGAACATGGTGAAAAATGTGGATCAGAGTTTCCCAAAGCCCAAGATGACATCCTCAAACGTTTTGTCCACAACTCAAAGATGTTCAGTTTACTGTCAGAGAGAAGTAAAGAAACTAGAAAATATTCACATTTAACAAGCTGGAATCAGAGGATTTTTTTCCACACAGAAAGTTGATCAGGAATTAATAAAGAATCAGGTAAATAAGCAGAATCGATAATGGCATTGGTATCTATCTATACAATCTTATCAATTCCCATCCCTATTGATAGACATAAAAGCTTTTCTCACACCTGGTGTGTGTCACGATGTCAGTGAGAGCTCCTCCCTCCAGGAACTCCATGACGACCCAGAGCTCGTCTCCCACCAAGTAGCTGTTGTACATCTCCACCACGTTCTCATGGTGATAGTCCCGCATGATCACAACCTGTAGTTATCACGGAATCAGAAGGACACAGACGGTATAATTACTTGACTCACTGGACTCAAAAGAACTGCAGGTAAAGAGACGATCGTGTGTCTGTAGAGTCAATGCTGTGATCCATCAACAACCGTTAACGCAGCTGGACACACGGTCCTGCCTCATTACTCATAAGCGGATTCTAGTGTCTGAAATATAAAGTGACAAATAGCAACTAATGGCAGTGTGAAATGAAGCTGGGTGCTTTACCACTTACATAAAAGTCGAAGTCTTTCATTTATACTGACAGCAGTCTGGACTCGTTCTATGAGAGGTGTTTAATAGTGTGATGAGTGTGATACCTTGTTTTGCTGCTCTGCTGTCTTTATATGTGAAATCTATATTTGCAAAATTTGCTAGTGTCAGGAAAGTGTGAATGTACTTTTTAGACTTGTGAAGGTTACAACCACCTTCAACTATGACCTAAATAATAATTTACACATTTTTCTGACGTTCAATAACTCCTTAAAAAGGTCAAATTTATGGCAGAGCCGTTTGATTTGATTGCATTATGGTACCTGTCCACCATAAAGCGTCATTTCCCCGCTTCCCATTCATTGTCTATGTGAGCAACCATGCAATGCATTCTGGTAGCATCGCAGGAACTTTGGAGAAGCGGGGCGTTGAGTCGCCCGCTCCTTATTTACATAAAGTTGAATCCAGGCTATGCAAATCAGGAGTAGGCAGCTCGACTCGCAGCCTCTCAAAAACAGGTAAAGGTGTATGCAAGTACTTTCTCCTTTTGAAATTTCCGTTTTGTGATGGAATTTCTGTTTGTGTTTTGGCCTGTGTGTTGTTATCAACTGCCCAGTTTGACAGCCAGGCCGGGTTGCCAGATATAACGTTACCTGTAAAAACATAAACCCAGCGCGCTACAGCTGTAACGTTAGTACAGTCATGAAGTGGCTTTGAATCACAGCCTTTACTAGATCATGAACTCTTACCTCATTGAAGAGGAGTTCTCTGCGCTGTTGTTTCCTCAGGTCCATCTTCTTCACAGCGACCAGTTTCCCGGTGGTCTTCACTGTGGCGATACACACGATCCCTGTGGACCCCTCCCCTATCTTAATGTAGTGGTCCAGGTAGGTCCGTGGATCCCCAGGATCCACCACCATCTGTAGTGCCGCTCTAAACTGCTCATGGGAAACCCTCTGGGGCTCCCTTTGCGGTGAGCGGCCCTGGGTCGGCGCAACTGACGCTGGGGGCCCAGAGGGCACCGGGGGTCGCGGGGCTGGAACGCTGGGGTGAGGGGTGTGTGGGTGCTGTGTGGCCTCAGGGGTCAGAATGGGGTGGGAAGTGTGATGAGGGTGTGGGTGGCTTATAGGGGGCTTGGAGCTGGAGGAACCTCGGCTGGAGCCACTAGAGGGCCCGTTTTGAGGAGAGGATTCATGGTGTCGAACCGGCTGGAAGAAAGAGCGTCGTCAGAACGTTTAATAAATCTAGAGCAAACTATCTCTTCAGGGTTGGAGCTGCAACAAGTTATGTATTAATAATTAACACCATAAAAAATATTTTTTCCACATTTATATAGTAGGAGGGGGCAATATGGAATAAATTCTCTATCACAGAATATGTCATTTTATTTCACTCAGCAAAATCCTTTGGGAAAGTGTTTCTGGATCAAATTACCAGATAGAAAAGTAAGTTTCTGCCTAATGTAGCAAATAAAAAGTATTTCATCACATTAATGCAAAAATGATCAAAATCCAATAATACCATAAAGCAGTCCTTCTCAATGATTTGCAAAATTGCCTGCAACGGCCTAATATACAGAGATATTAAAGGGGTAGGTTATTGCACTATAAATGGTGTGGGAAAATCTTTGATTTACTGTACATCAATAATACAAACAAAACAGAAATCCAAGCCTGGACCTTTTCATTACATGATTCTGCAAAGCACTTTGGCACAAAGTTGATCTATTTTTTAATAACTGCTCGACATTATGGTTACAGCTTTCAGAGGACAGAATCGGCTAAATCTGACCTGGAGAACAAGGAGCAAGGTGATAACAGCTATCATCCATCAGCCAGCGATTCAATTTGCACCGGTCTGCCTTTTTCTCTCAGTCAATAGTTTCCCTTAGAGCAAGACAGCATCTCTCCTTCTGCCTGTCCTAGCAAAAGCCTGCCTGTCTCTCTGTTTATGCTGTTGTCCCTACCTGTCCTGTGGGA
Organism: Sander lucioperca; assembly: GCF_008315115.2. NCBI lineage: Eukaryota > Metazoa > Chordata > Actinopteri > Perciformes > Percidae > Sander > Sander lucioperca. Next base: position 1,018,254 of record NC_050177.1, read on the forward strand.
CTGCGTCCTCCCTCGCTGTCCGTCCTTGGGTAGGTGTTAAACGGCCGTGTGGTCTGTTGGGCAGTCTTCATCACCCCCTCTGTTACTGGCAGATTTGGGGTGCGGATGTTGGGCCCAGAGAGAGGCCTCTTGTCCCTGGGAGACTGAGGGCTGCCATCCCGCACAATGTAGCTGGACTTTGGCCTGTGGTCACTGGGTTGATCCACCTGAAGACAGGCAGGGTTTGGGTGAGAGATGGAGGGATTATTGGGAAGTATAAAAGGAAAAATGGATAGAAGAAAGGTGGCTAAAGCCAATCAATGATACTCAAACTTTTTTTACAATGAACTAAAATGACATCAAAACCTTAACATTAGCTGCCATTTTGTTTACTGTAAGGATATATCAATGTGGTAAATACAAACAAGGCTACAACTTAATTCATTGGTCCATGAGATAACGACTGCAGGAAAGAGACTCCTGTGAACAGCAATGTCCAAATAATAGATCTCATCATTAATAAATATGAAACTGAGAGAGTGGGTTCAGGCTACATCTTCAGTCCATACCTGGCCCCGGTCACGAGGCTCTCTGTCTCTGTGAGGGGGAGGAGGAGGAGGGACGGAGCCTGGTCTGTCCTTGTGGGCCCTGCTGGGCTCTTGGCCCCGGGGTTGCTGCTGGGGCCGACCCTGGACTCCCTCGTCCCACTGAGGAGGACGGTGCTCATGCTGACTCTGGCGGGGGTCCCCTCCACTCTTTTGGAGGTCTGGTCTGGGTCGGTCTCTGGGAAGCAGAGCGATGCAAAGATCAGAAAAGAGAACAGCTCATTGGCTTGTATTGACAACATCTCTGCTTTTTTTCCTGTGTCCATCATAAAATAATGATGCTACAACATCTGTGTAACATGCTGCTGCTGCAGAAACAAGCAGAGAGTAAATGCATAACTATCAACCGCTTTAAATCTTATTTTTGTTCAAAAATCTGTGCTCTTATGCCACCTGCAGCTGAAGGTTAACTACTTACCTGTCTGAGAGTGAGTAGTGTCTGTGGTGAGGATCTCCGTTCTCCTGCCCTCCTCCTCCTGAAGAGCTAGAGTCCTTGCGAGGCTGGGTGGGAGGGCTGCCTCGTCGCAGGGAGTTGGAGCGAGTCACAGACATTGTGTCAAATTCATCCAACAGCCAGGTCAGAGAGCCATCCACTCCAAGCTTGCTGCCTCGTACAATTGTCTGGAGATTAACAAGAAAAAGGTGGACTATAGTAGATACTGAACAAGATAAGACGCCCACACATACAAAGCTTGTCATACCAATCGGCCGCTTTGCTAACCAAATCATTTATTCATTTAAAAGTGCTTGTAAAAGTGTGAATGTGCTTATAAATTGTTGGGTACTTGAAATATTTAGTTTTTGTCTTTAGTCAATTATCAGTAGTTATATTATCATTCAATTTCAACTTAGTTACAGAATCACCTTGTCCAGCTAATCCAGCTAGGACTTTCAATCAGTGCCACCAAGTTTATTAGTGACAAAGAAAGAAAGAAATGTGGCTTGTGAAGATGAAGTCACTGCTGTGAGTGGGGCAAAGTGCGAGCAAGGGGGGCACAAGTGGGAAGATTTTGATGGACTGCAGAATGGATTTTTAAAATGTTGGAGCGTTGCATTCTCTCCCGCTCCATTTCCGCAACATGAGTTCAAAGCATGCCCGAGCCTGTCCCTGTGTTACTGCAACAAAGTACATGCAGATGAACGGCGCCCGCTCTCCCTTTAGTGCCAGTCATCCAGCAGACTTTTTGCTGGCGGAGCTCCGGGCATGAAGGAAGGGTGAGTGCCACTCATCTAATGAATAAACACAGCTTTTTTTCTTGTTTTGGAGCGAATGGTGAGCGAGTTGAATGGAGCGAGGTAACATCTGAGTTGAGCGCGGTGCGATATTGAGAGGGGGAGCGGAAATTCTCTCCGCTCCACGCCATTCACATGCTCCAGTGCAGGGGTGGCGAACCTGTGGCTCTTGAGCCGTATGCGGCTCTTTGCCTGCTCCTGTGAGGCTCTTATTGTGTGGCTGGAGGCTGTGTCATTGGTTGATTGTTGTTTTTAACTTTTCTGAAACATACAGTATTTCAGATAAGTAAAAAAAAAACACATTTGAATGCATCTGCCAATACATTTGCCAATTATTCTAAAATGGAAAACAATGCAGCAGAGTTTTGAGGACAGATTCTGCAACCTGAGGAAAAACAGCGGCCACAGATCACCTTCCTCGTTAACCCTTTCACTGCTGAATCCGATTGTTTGAAAGCCCCTTTAGTGACAAATGACTGAGAAAGTTGCTTCGAGTGGCCACAACCGAGTTCAAGCAAGACCTGAAAAGGATTGTGGATAACAAAGACTGTCAGGTTTCCCACTGAGTCAATCTAAGTGAGAAAAAAAACTATGAAAACTGCTATGTATTATGACTGTCTTTAGATCTGGAAGACACTGTTGCTGTTGTAGTGTGGACGTGCATGTGTTGTGTGGCTTTTTGCTATGGTGCGTTTTTTTTTTTGTGGCTCTTTATACCTAACAGGTTGGCCACCCCTGCTCTAGTGAGTCTTGGGTAGCTACACACATCAGTATATGAAAGTGCTCATATTATGCTCACTTTCAGGTTCATAATTGTATTTAGAGGTTGTACCAGAATAGGTTTATGTGGTATGATTTTCAGAAAACACCATATTTTTGTTGTACTGCACATTGCTGCAGCTCCTCTTTTCACCCTGTGTGTTGAGCTCTCTGTTTTAGCTACAGAGTGAGACCTCTCACTTCTGTTCCATCTTTGTTGGGAGTCGCACATGCGCAGTAAGGACTGCTAGCTTGTCAGTTGCAGAGTATGAGGGCGTGCCACGCTAGCAATAGGGGTGTAAGAAAAAAATCGATACACTTGAGTATCGCGATATTTTATTTTGCAATACTGTATAGATTTTCAAAAACATATATATATATTTTTTTTTAAGTTTACGTGCAAAAATATTCATGTAAGACAGTGGTTCACGTTTATGTTGTGTTTAAACCCCCTAGCGCTAGATGGCTATGCTGAGACGCACCACTAGTGTCCTTGCCTAACAGTGCCTAACAGTGTCTAGCAGTGCCTAACAGTGCCTAACAGTGTCTAGCAGTGCCTAGCAGTGCCTGACTTTTTGCTAGAAGCTAACAATGTAGCTATGGCTGAACTTTGGCCTGCTTTAGCATATACAAATTAGCTCACTAAGAACCTGTGAACCACAATCCCAAACTGGCAGTTTGATTTTCTGTGTACTGAATTGTTTACCTATAGTAAACTTCTTTGACTTTTATGCACATCATGTCTGTTTTTAAATATTAGTTTTTCTAAAATCATACTTTAAAAAAATCCCAATATATCGCCCAAGTATTGAAATTTATTGCAATATATTGAATTGTGACCCATGTATCGTGATACGTATCGTATCGCCAGATTCTTGCCAATACACAGCCCTAGCTAGCGAGCATTATAACGTGTGTTACAAAGTGACGCACGTTCGTCACGGAAGTAAAGGCTGGACTACAATAGAGCTGTTTGGAGCAGTTTGTGAACAGTGTTTTCTGTTGGAGATGGTAAGTCCCTTTGGGGTGGACTTTGGTCTTTTTCACTATGTAAACCTATAATGTGCACAAAAAAGATATATAACCCAATAAAGGAAAGGGGAAAAGCCAAAAAGCACAATATGAGCACTTTAAGTTATAATTCAGAGTCAACGAGCAGCTTGTTTTAAATTCACAAAATAATAATTCACAACATTGATTTTCATTATTTTCCTTAGCTAACAACTTGATTGTTAATAAAAATAATGTTAGATTTTCGCTTATCCCACCTTGCGTGGCTCTACAGTAGTGATGACAGTCACATCGATGAAGGGTTTGGGCCTTTTGGCTGTGTCTTCGATGAGCGACTGCCATTGCCGCGGCAACCCGACAAACTTCTGCTCATGCTCGTCAAAGTCTGTATGTACGCGATGCTCAAAGTTGGATGGAGCGGAGATCTGGATACGAGACTTCTTCTTTTTGGTGAACATGATGGCGGCTGTGGCAGCTGTAGCCTAGCATCAGACCTGCAGGGAGGAAGGAGGAAAGAGAGGAGGGTTAGCAGGAAAGACTTCAAAGTGGCGTATGTCAAACATACCACACATGCATGTAGACAGGCATAGAAAGCAACTTCTGAAAACACTCAATTACTGTCTTTACTTTTTAAAAATCCATTCGAGGGAACATTGAAATACACCTTGTCCAAACAGTATATAAAATATATTGATCAACATTTAAAATAAGCTTGGAAAGGCTGGTGTGTGTTTCCATATCAAATGCAACCAAATGTTTGACACAGAATAAAACTATTTAAACCACATATTGCAAAATTCTCAGTTACTGACTGACAGCTTATGAAGCAGCAACCAAACTGGGGTAGATTAAATAAATAAAAAAGTCCTTTTTCGCAAAACTCTGTTGTATTGGATATGTTGTTCTATTGGTATTGTTGTCGTCACTGGATTTTTGAGTTTGATTTTCAATTTTACCATTGCAAGTTTCCAGTATTGCATTCTCAAATGCAGTTTTTTCAACTGCATGAGTAGAAAGAGAAGCACTAAGTGCATCATCACAGACGTCCCATCGTAAAAACATTAACATCTACTGTGGTTGGCTGCAATAAAAACTTGTAGGAGTAGTTGTGGAATATTTCTGAATTTACTAACTATCCTGCGAAGCACTGCTCACCATGTTTGGCTTTGGTCTGAATAGTCTCTCTCTCAACCTTGCTGCTTTCTCAGTGGGTATCAAAAGAGACACTCCCAGTAGTCAAACAGAGGCTCGTTGATCAGTGTGTTATAAAGCGGGACAGGCCCTGCTGGGCAGCTGACCAGAGGGGCTACAGGAATGCTGGGGGCCTGTTAAATTCTGCCAGATTCTTCACTTCTTGTTTTTCTACAAAACACTGTACCAAAGAACAAAAAACAGGGGAAGTAAAAAAAAAAAAAACAATGAAAAAGATGCAGGGCTATGATAGGGGTGCAAGGGCAATCTGGGCCGGTCATGGGTTAGAGGGCATGAGTCATGCTGCTGAGCTTACAGTCTGCAGCGTTAATAAAGCCTTTCCCAGCAGGAGCGTTTGAAGCTTGAAGTCTAGCAGGACCCGCCCAGGAACACACTGAAAAAAGTGAGGTTCACAGCACCAACACAGAGCTTCAACGCAACACTAAAAACAAAGGAATCAGGATACATTTAGGGCTGGGTTTCGCCAATGATTTCCCCAAAATCGATTCCGATTTACAAGGTCCCAATTCGATTTACATTTCCAATTCAATATCAATTAGGTTAGGGAAATTTCAGTTACAACACCAATTTTGCTTGGATTTTCTCAGAGAACTTATGCTGTAAACTGTACAAGCAAGAAGAAACCATCAACAGTGATGACAGTGATTGAAAAGGCATACACTCACCTAAAGGATTATTAGGAACACCTGTTAAATTTCACATTAAGGAAAGTATCTATTCAACCAATCACATGGCAGCTGCTTCAATGCATTTATGGATGTGGTCCAGGTCTAGACAATCTCCTGAACTCCAAACTGAATGTCAGAATGGGAAAGAAAGGTGATCTAAGCAACGCTGAGCGTGGCATGGTTGTTGGTGCCAGACGGGCTGGTCTGAGTATTTCACAATCTGCTCAGTTACTGGGATTTTCACGCACATTTCTAGGGTTTACAAAGAATGGTCTGAAAAAGGAAAAACATCCAGTATGCGGCGAAAATGCCTTGTTGATGCTAGATGTCAGAGGAGAATGGGCCGAGTGATTCAAGCTGATAGAAGTAAATAACCACTCGTTACAACCGAGGCATGCAGTAAAGCATTTGTTACATTACATTACATGTCATTTAGCTGACGCTTTTATCCAAAGCGACTTACAATTGCTATATATGTCAGAGGTTACACGCCTCTGGAGCAACTAGGGGTTATGTGTCTTGCTCAGGGACACATTGGTTGATGTATCGCAGTGGGAATCGAACCCGGGTCTCCCACACCAAAGGTATGTGTCATATCCACTGCGCCATCACCACCTTGTGTGAAGCAACAACACGCACAACCTTGAGGTGGATGGGCTACACCAGCAGAAGACCCCACCGGGTACCACTCATCTCCACTAAAAATAGGAAAATGAGGCTACAATTTGCACGAGCGCACCAAAATTGGACAGTTGAAGACTGGAAAAATGTTGCCTGGTCTGATTAGTCTCGATTTCTGTTGAGACATTCAGATGGTAAAGTCATTTGGCGTAAACAGAATGAGAACATGGATCCGTCATGCCTTGTTACCACTGTGCAGGCTGGTGGTGGTGGTGTAATGGTGTGGGGGATCCCTTTCGCCTTCAGAACTTTCTTAATTCTTTGTGTCATTGATTCAACAAGGTGCTGGAAGCATTCTGGAGAAATGTTGGCCCATATTGATAGGATAGGGTCAAACACGGTATTAGTATGTTGTTCCTAATAATCCTTTAGGTGAGTGTATAATAAAAGACTGATTTTAGAATTTTATAAATCAATATCAGATCACTCAGAGATTTGATTATTTTAACCCAGCCCTAGATACATTGCTAATATGGATACTGAATAATTGTAATTACATTGTGCAAAGACAGCAGGACAGTATTCTACACACCAATCCACTTGTTATGCACAAGTGCCCTTTTTCCACTTTGTTTTCACACAAATCAAACTGATTAGGATAGAAGAACACAACTCACATCCTCGGACATGATGTGCCTATCGTGTAGCTTAATTGTTAGCTTTCCTTATAATTTACTATCTAATGTCATAGCTTTTTAATGACAACATAGAATGAGAACATGAATCCCAATCTAATTTTTAAAAGTGACAGAGCATTCCCATACATTTACCGTTTACGTTACCAGATCGTGCCGTCACATTTACTCTCGAATGTTTGGTGAATAAAGCTACTTTTAAGCATCTTTTATCACATTAATTAGACCTTTTTCAAATACATCAAATCAGATTTTTTACTTTTGATGTAGTGGCAGTATTCTTAAAGTGGAAAAGTGATTTCATATAATGCTGTCATCCACACTACAGTACCACATTACGATACATGTTCAATTACTCCACCCAACGAACAACTCTGGATTTTATAACCATTAGCAAAAGTATCTCATAACAGCGTGGTTACAACACTGGTGATACATGCCTCATTCCAGTCATAATGAGGCTGGTGACAACAGAGAGGAGGCATGTAAATCACTGCAGAGGCCTATCATCAGTGTAAAACTGAGACAGCAACACAGTCAATCATTGCATCTGAACTCACATAATTACTGCCTTAAGGAAGGATAAAATTAATGAAGACTGGAGGAGGTGGCTGGATAAATCATATTACCTATAGAGTACAATAACATAAACCAATATGCATGCACCTGATGATTAGATCTATTACCGGAAAGACAGGAATAGCTAGGACTGTCAGTAAATGGCTTGAGTGATAATATCTTATTGAAAGCAAAAGGAGCTTCAACAAACTGTAAATCAGTTTGAAAAACAGTCATGTGAGGATTGAGAATGACAATGAGGGTCTCATAGTCACAGCCAGTGGTCTGGCTGTGAATCATGGAGGATTGTGGCTTTCAAATCCTGAGCTTTTTTGCTCCATCTTGAGATATGTTGGACTCTTAGCTAGAGTGGTTGTTGGTGAAAAACAAGATTTTTACTGCTGCTGTCAGGAGCCAAGACACGACGAAGTTAAAATGTAACCAATGCCGTGCGGCAAAGAGAATTACAGAGCTCTGTCCTCAAAAGAGTTTGATTTGAGAGAGAACTTTATTCACTAGGTGGCACGTATTTGTTTGTACTAGAATAAACATAACTGTGTGGGAGGCCTTTACACGGCAATGTGAGGGATGTAATTCTGTGGTTGATAAAATGCATGCAGTGTCAGGATATCATAAGAACGGAGATGTGATGTTAATAACTCGGTTATACAATCTCCTTTGCACACTATTAAAATGAGAATGAAGAAGAAAGATTACTAAAGTAATGTTTATTATTTGTGCCTGAAAATCATTACTACTTTAGTTGTCAAATATATGCATTATTAAAATACACAAAGCATATATATATATATATATATATATATATATATATATATATATATATATATATATATATATATATATATATATATATATATATATATATATATTTTCCCATACTTACAAGCCTTGCACCGGCAGACAGACAGAGACAGACAGAGAGTCAGACAGGTGTTAGGGGAACAGGTGAACTCCAACCATACAGCCAAGGACAGTGATTTATAGCTAAAACAGGTGTCTGCTCTCCCTGACCACTAGATGATTGGTTTCATTTAATGTCAGACACCAAAACACACAAATCATGTACTCACCAATCCCTTTTTCTGGAGCTGACTAAACTACCCTATTTCTCTCAGCATTAATTACAGTTCTCTGCATGTTCGGTATATACATATTCTTTTAATGCCTGTTAAGATCTTCAACTAAAATTTCACAGAAATATCATCCGAACATAAAATAGTGAGATGTGACAATGCAAACAGATTTTTCATATAAAAAAATTATTGTACTGATGAAAATGTAAATTTGTAAGAATAAAAAATGTAGTCATATTTGCACCCTTTTTACAGGATGAATTGAAATGTATGTAATACTTTTGAGACCTATCAAGACATGCAGCCACCCTGTTCCCAACCACTATGAAGTAGAACAAGGACTTAAAAACAAAAAAATACAAAAATACGTTGTTCCTTTAAGACAGCAGTGTTTGTCCAAATGTCTAACAAAGGTCCACACAGACAGCTCAAATATAAATGTGTGGCCACTGATCTCAATATAAATCATGTTCTGCAAATAGGACATGGCTTTGGACAGACAAATCTTAACTTGAGGATAAAAACAGTAAAAGAGCCACACTGCTGCACCCTGCCACCTACTCAAACAGTGTCCATACTGATGCTCTCCACGCACGCATGGATGAAGCTGCTGTCCTCTGGCCTGATTCAAGTATTGTGCATGGGTGGTCGACACTCGGAAAAAGACTCCGTCAGTCACAACAACAGCCTTCTGTAGCTGCAATTATACAGTTAGGGATGAAACAGTTCTAAAGTGAAACCAGAACTAAATTCATAAGGGTGCAGGGTTTCCCGCAGAAAATGTGTTAGTTAAGGTGGTAGGTTTGCCGTCTGACGGGTGGGTGGGGCGCTTGCCCGCTCGCGGTGTGAAGCGCGTCCGCGCTATTGTCCGAGATGCACTTGACGGCCTTTTGTGCAGCGGACTTTTTTTTTTTTGACGACCTAGTTAAGGCGGTAGGGTTCCCCAGCTTAGGCGGCCGCCCAAGCTGCAAAGTGCTGCGGGAAACCCTGGGGTGTTTTTAAATATTCAACATAATTTGGGTTCTTTTCTTGCTCAAATATGGCCAGAATTGTTTCGATGAGAACAAAAAATGTCGCACAAAAATGATGTCATTTAAAAACAAATATAAAAGATGTTTTAACACCTCAAACGAGAGATGGGTGATATGGTTGAAATCATAAGTACAACAGAAATGATTTTCCAACACTGATATACACTTAAAAAAAAAAAAAAAAAAAAAGTAACTACTACGAATAAAACAAAAATAATATCACCTTCTACAACCCTTTTACACTGGAGATGTTTTCAGTACATAGCCTACTTTACATGAGCAAAATCTTAGTTCTCTCCAATGTATTGTTTTAGCAGTAAAGATGTCGACATATTAAATGTAATTGGAGCTTTTCAGTGCACGGCAGATGAATTTCATCTTTATTGCTCAAATCAGGACACAAAACTGAACATTACAAAATGTATTATCGACCCCTCGGATCAATAAGTGAAACACCATCACTTTGCAAACACCTCATCAGCATCGACCACAACAGAGAGAGCATGCATCACACATTTTCTCCCTCCGCTCTAATGATTTTCTGTCTGTTGTTCCATTGAGACATAGGTCTACCTTGCATAACCATCTTCCTAAAAAGACAATGACAAAACTCAGCCAATGTAAACACACTTCAAAGAGTCCAAAAAAATCTTTATGGCACCAGATAATTCATTTCAGAGATGGTGTAGAAGATTTGACCTTAATACCAACTTGTAACACGGCAAATAAACTCATTTAATTACTTGTTAGCTTGCAGTTGATTAATGATAAAATATAATAAGCAAAAACCAAATCTGTGAAGACGACCATCCAATCCTGCTCTTGTTAAGCATAAATGTACTCTGTATAAAAACAAATAATTACAAAATACCTACAAGTTCATGGGCTGAATAATGACGCTTAACTTTAGTATTTTTAAGTTTTACGAACACTTTTATTCAGTTACCACAAGTTGGAGGCCATAATAAATGTTGCTGACCAGGTCCAGTGATAAATCCCCCTTTTTTTTTTTTTTTTTTTTTTAACAGCTGACCACATTTCCAGAATTGAGGCAATAAATAGCCTCTATATCAGGGGTGTCAAACTCACTCTAGTTCATGGGCCACATACAGCCCAATTTGATCTCGAGTGGTCCGGACCACTAAAAACCATTGCACAATAACCGATTAATAACAACTCCAAATGTGTCCCTTTTATTTACTGTAAAGGGGTACAAGTACATAATGAACAATCATTTACAGAACAGATGATGAACAGCCTGAGAAATCTTTAGGAACATAAGTGCAATTTCAACAAAATGTTTCCGTTTTCAACTGTATTCTGGTCAGGATGGAAAAGGAAATGAGTCCGATGTATTCCTTGAGCACTGAAAGGTGCTGTGAACACACCAAGCACACTGGCTTCCCATTTAGTCTACCTCTGTGAAGAAATAGGAACTGATCAATTGTGTTTTTCTCCTTTTTGACAAGGACATTTTCCACCAGCGGCACCTGCATGCAGCAGAAAGCGAACCCCAGTAGACAAATAGGAATATTGATCATTTGGACTTTATGACTTCTCTACAAATTTCACACTTTGCAAAGTCATCCAGTGGGCCAGATTAGACCCTTTGGTGGGCCGGTTCTGACCCAAGGGCTGTATGTTTTGACACCCCTGCTCTGAATGATGGCTGCTTACCTGCCAGAACAACTAATATAGTACACAAAGTTATCAGCAAAGGCACACAAAAAAAACATAACCAGGCATGCATTTCTCACGCTAGATTTTTATTTAAGAGTATTTTTAAAGCTAAGAAATGAATACACAGGTACTAGCTCTTCACTGAGACAAAGACACTGATTCAAAAAGTAAGATGCCAAAAAGCAGTCAGCCGTATTCAGTTTACCATTGTTGTTGTGGTGTTCTTACATTAGCTTGCTGGTGCTAAATCAGGGGTGGTAATTAATAGCCTGTTCTCTCACTACTGCAAACACACACAATCTCACACAATCTCACACAGTCTCACACAGTCTCACACAGACACACACACACACACACAAAGCTGTGGTGGAGAGGAGGTCACTGAACAAACTGTTATCTATCATGGCTAACCCCACACTGGTCCAACAGAGGAGCACCTTCTCTAAGAGGCTCCGACAGCTTCAATGTCGCACGGACCGCTACAGGAAATCATTCCTACCACAGGCAATAACACTTTAACACCTCATCACTGGGTGCTAGATAAGACTCTTAGACATCACATCTGCACTAAGTGCAACTTGCACAATAGGTTTATCTACATCTTCATCATTACTAGTTAAGCAGTTGTACATTTTGTATTCCCAACTTGTATATATTTTAAATATTTGTTCTTGTATTCTATCCTATTATTATTTAATGTATATTGTATGTATGTATATTTTATCCTAGTATTTAATGTATATTCTGTGCTGTGTGACTGATATTTTGCTGCTGTAACACTGTAATTTCCCATTTTTGGGGATCAATAAATTATCTATCTATCTATCTATCTATCTATCTATCTATCTATCAATCAATCAATCAATCTAATGATAGCACCTCTTTCTCCCAGCGTTTCCCAGATTTATAAAGTACTGTGCAAACACACTGTACATTGTGTGACCTTGGAGCTACTGACTGCTCACAACAGTGGTGTAAAGTACACAAGTACTGTACTTAAGTACAATTTTAAGGTACTCCCACTTTACTTGAGTATTTATTTCCATATATTTGTACTCCACTGGACTAGACACTGGCTGTATATAAATAAAACTAGCTCCCCCTCGAACCACTACAACAATAACATACTTCTTACATAATTGCGGATCAGTAATTGATCTAATGATATAAATATCAGTTACAGGGGACATTTTACTGCATAATGAGCACTTCTAATACTTTAAGTATGTATATTTTTCCTGATAATACTTGTGTTTTTTGTGGGATGTGATGGAGTATTTTTATATTGTTGTATCGTTACTTGAGTAAAAGATCTGAATACTTCTTCCACCGCAGGTTCACAACACTGTAAGTGGGGCAGCCTCAGCTTCAATACAAGACTGAGTGGGCCTGCTAACATCTGTTAACTATTAAAGTAAATTAGGTAGTTAAGATACAGAACTGGGGGTTACACTTACACAAGTTCCCATGACATGAAGCTGCAAAGAGCAGCTGACGTTAACATGATAAGATCTCAAATGCGACAACAGGTAACAGGTAGCAGATTTCAGTCATTTCATTAGAGCACATTAGGACAAAGGATTTGTGAGACTTTACAGAATCTGTGAATTTTATCAACGTGGTATTGGATCCATAACAAATATGTCTAGAAATCCCTAAACTAGAGATTTCTATCCTTTCAACACTCATCATAACTACAGCTGCAAATATTCATTGATTAGTTGTCAACTATCAAATTAATTACTAACTATTTTGATAATCTGAGTGAAAAATCCTGATTCCAGCTTCTTAAATGTGAATATGGTCTTGTTTCTTCTCTCCTCTGTGACAGTAAACTGAACATCTTTGAGTTGTGGACAAAACAAGACGTTTGAGGACATCATCTTGGGCTTTGGGAAACACTGATCCACATGTTTCACCATTTTATAGACCAAACTACTATTAGTTAGTTGCAGCCCTACTAAAAAAAATGCATAAAATGCATCAAGCAGTGGCAAAACCACCCTCTATGTGCATATCTCAGACTTGGAACTCCAAACTACTCCCTCTTGATAAATAACATAAAATGCATGAAACAAACTTCCTGCATAAAAAGAGCACAGATAGACAGACAGACAGACAGACAGACAGACAGACAGATAGATAGATAGATAGATAGATAGATAGATAGATAGATAGATAGACTTTATTAATCCCAAATTGGGAAATTACTCTGTTACAAGCAGCAAGTACAAGTTACCAAGGACATACACATATACTCACTCACATACAAACACACAAATATACTAGAAATAATAAATAAGATACAAAATAAGATAACATAAAATAAGATAGCAAAGCTAAAAAAAAATGCCAGAACTACTGAAAAATATACTTACAACTTCCTACCAAGATTTAACCTTAACACAAAGACGAACAACAAATCTCTACCAAAATCTGTCCTCCCCTCATCTTCATGTGTCAGCAACACTTGTGCAAAAAAAGACAGATGACCAGGAGTCCAACAGCTGCCTTGACAGTCACAGATATGAGCAGTCGGTATGTAGTAACAGGTTTGAATGGTTATAGTCAGTGGAGAGTTAAAACAGACAGTCAGTTCCCAGCAGCCCAACGGGGCTGTCTACACAGATCATCCACTCCCTCCCTTCACACAAGGCAAACAATAAAGTTATTATGCTTTTTCCCCGACTCACAGTTAATCCATGCTGTGAGAATGTTGTTGTGTGGCCCAGATTAACTTTCGCTCAGTCATAGCAGCCTACCAGAAGTTTTAACTTGCTATACTCAGGACAAAACTAGGGAGTTACAATATAATACAGTGACACAGGCGTGTATAAAGCTCTCTGTTTATAGTCGGGAGTACTCACTTTTAGTCACAGGTACGGTACCACACTATCCACCTGATCTCATGTCGGAAACGCAGCTGAGGACGAAGGGGGGAAAAAAAAGACTCCCTGCAGCAACAAAGTTGTTTCCGTGAAAGAAATTAAACCGTCGTTACGTCGTCATTAAAAAAAAAAAAGCCTGAAGCGGACCCGGTGACAGATAACGACTGTTGGCGTTTAAAATATATGTATATGTATTTATATATAAAAGTGCTGCAGCTTTGGTCTGTAAATACAAAGTGTGTCGCATTCCTATGGTTTCAGCAAAACGCGGCCCAGTATCATGACGTCACCGCAGGGAGGGAGGGAGGGAGGGAGAGAGACAGAGAGAGAGAGAGAGCGAGAGAGAGAGAGAGAGAGAGAGAGAGAGAGAGAGAGAGAGAGAGAGAGAGAGAGAGAGAGAGAGAGAGAGAGAGAGAGAGGAGCGAGAGAGAGCGAGAGAGAGAGAGAGAGAGAGAGCGAGAGAGAGAGCGAGAGAGAGAGAGAGAGAGAGAGAGAGAGAGCGAGAGAGAGAGAGAGAGAGAGAGAGAGAGAGAGAGAGCGCGAGAGAGAGAGCGAGAGAGAGAGAGAGAGAGAGCGAGAGAGAGAGAGAGAGAGAGAGCGAGAGCGAGAGCGAGAGCGAGAGAGAGAGAGAGAGAGAGAGAGAGAGGGAGAAAAATATGAACGTGTTTATTAGCAACCTTGTGTCCTGTCAAATAGAAGCTAAAATCTTTTTATTCGCTCTTCCTTCCTTCCTGTTACATATAATACATCTGCCTGTCACAGGTGTAGACGTTTAGACAGTTACCTGTATGTAAGTATTCGTTGTTTAGTTTATTAGTTTATAATGTCGTGGAGAATCCTATTTAATTAACTATACAGTAAAAGGAGCCGCTTTAGCCTCTAAGGCTAACTTCCAGCTGTAGTCGCCGGCCAGTTGTCAATAGGCATCATTCAGATCCTTTAGTAAAGTAAAAGTAGCAAATACCACACTTATAAATACGCCACTACAAGTAAAAGTCCTGAATTCAAAAGCTTACTCAAGTCAAAGTATGTATCAGTAAAATTGACTAGAAGTAAAAATACCTATACCTCTGCAGTAAAATGGTCAATGTCAGTAGTTATAAGAAACAGTGGTGACATGTAACCATAGACTGTATATAAGAGTGGACCAACAGATCCCGTTGCTCTGGACGGAGACCAGTGAAGTTTATTAGAAGCTCTTTTCCGGTGATGGCTGAGCGTTACTGAGCAGCCTCCAACTGAGAGAGACGACGTAGATGTGACGTGAGCAACGTGTCTGAAAGTTGTAAGTCTTCTGGTAGCTGTGCCAAGAAAAATCTCAATCATTCCCAATCTAGCAGAGACGGAGAGTGTAGGTATATGTAAGGAGATAACATAGGCACAGGCTAATTACTGCTAACTAAAATGATAGTTAACATTAGTAATTACACTTAAACAGCTAATGTGAGACGAAACTGCCTGCGCGCTTCTCCTGTACTATATGGTAATTCCTCTACTATGCGACAGTAAGTCGCGTGGTTATGACACAATCTTTAGCCTATTTTTACAAAAACGACTGCTACGGAGTCATAACGTGAGGTACAAGGTAATGGAGCCTTTTATACATTGTCGTGTTTCTTTAGAAATAAACAACGGACAAATAAAGTCTTTAAACGCTTCAGATGTAAAGTTATTCTTATATTCAGATGTTATTATTATTCAAGTGACGTCAAAATGAATGGCAGTCAATGGGATGCTAACGGGGGGTGATCGCTTTGTAGCATTAAAATGGCGCAATAGGAGGTTCGCGGTCCGAGGAGAAGCTTACCCCCTTGCATGTAACTGCAACTAACGAATATTTTCATTGTCCGATTATTTTCTCGATTAATCGATTAGTTGTTGGAATCACAGCATTTTTATTTTATTTTCATAAAGAATTACTCAAACCAATTAATCAATTTTTAATCAAATATTAAGTGAATATTTGCATTAATTGAGTGATTATTTACTCTATGAAACATCAACTGGGAAACATTAAGAGGGTGGATGGTGAAACATTCCTATTTGTTGCATCTCTAATCAATAATTTAGGTTCATGAGGATCTATATTATTTTTTACAGATTAGCTTTTACATGACATCAGATGACAATACGATTCACTTTGTGGCACAACAGACTCTGACAGTATGGCTTAAAATATTGCCAGTTATAGCAGTCTGATTAAGGCAGGCTACTGTGAAATACCATGTCTGTGTGCTAATATAAACAGATCCATCACCAAAGACATTAAAAAGGACACACAGATAGTAAGTCAAGGCTAAATGCCAAAACACAACAACACTTTGGGCAACACTGGCCAAGGAATGGTGTCAGTATTGTTGTTTTTATCACATACTTACAGTAAATGCTGCTCAAAAACTATATAAAATATATGTAAGGTATAACAATATTTTGCCAATCTAAACAAATAGCTGCATAGTTTACCACATATCAAAACAGGTGATTAAACACCTATTTTAGAGGGATACTTAATAAGTTTTAGAAGATTAGACAGACCTATTCTCCTAAAATGTAGTATACTAGTTGTTTGTAATGTCCTGTTGCCATAATGTCTAAAACAAACATCACAGAAGTTGTTTCAGCCTAATCTACGGGAATTAGTCACTGAACGAATACACTTGCTGCTTTAAAATCTTAATGATAACCCTATATATTCTTTCTACTTTCATCAGAAAACTTATCAAAACATACATAAAAACACAGTTTATAATTTGTGTCCCTTATCAAAGCCAGGCTAAGAGTACTTGTTTCATTATCTATCATCTAACAGACAGAAAGGTGTCAGTCTCAATAAGGAAAAGGCCTGTTGGCATTCCTTTGAGAGTAAAAATACAGCAGGAACAGGTCCACTCAACGTATCAGAGCAAGACAACACACAAACCTGCCAATCCCAAGGCTGAGTTCAAATAAAGCAGTGTTGCAGCCAATGAGGGCTGACTTCCAGAAGCAGGTTGTGGAATGTGGAAAGGTCAATGATAAAGAGAGCGCTACATAGATCACACAAGCTAGCGTACACATATTTCGGCACACATACACAGACAGACCTTTGTTTGCCCTGCACTTACACACGCATAAGTTTGTTTCACTCTTTGTGGGGACACGTCATTGACATAATGCATTCCCTCGCTCCTTACCCTAACCTTAACCATCACAACTAAATGCCTAACCTTAACCCTCACCCTAACCATAACCTAATTCTAACCCTAAAACCAAGTCTTAACCCTCAACAGCCCTTTAACCTTGTGGGGTCCAGCATTTTGAGCCCCACAAGGCTGTGCAGACCCCACAAGTATACTGTATTCCCCGGTTTTTGGACCCCACCAATATAGTAAAACAAGCATGCACACACACACACACACACACACACACACACACACACACACACACACACACACTTAGAAATATCAAGGCTATAGGAGTTTATGAGCTACCTACTACAAGTTCAAGTATGAATCTCACCACACACAAAACATATAAAGAGAAAGAGAGATCAGGCATACAAAACGACAATGTATGCATAAGGGTGCAGCCTGAAAAAAAGAACCAACAAGACGGATTTTGAGTCTACAGCCAAGACAAAGCATCCAAAATACAGACGGCAGTTTGACAGTCTTTTACGCTTGTCTTTAGACATTTCACAATACCTATTTAGTTTGGATATATAAAAAAGATTCTCAGAGAACTTTATGCTGTAAATTGTACAAGCAAGAAGCACTATTTTTTAGAGTGCAACGGGTTGATGTTTACATTAAGAATTGACCCCAAAAAAAGTTTGTTTAAAGTGGCTCTATGTAACTTTCAGTTTGTGTTGATTTCAGCGCCCCCTTCGGACAAAAGCGGAAGTGTTTTTACCACACTTGCTGTCGTAAAGGCCTAGGAGTTAGCGTTACCGGGAGGTCATATAGTTGCGATGAATGTTTTGCTCAGACAGATAATAATTAATTTACAATAAGATAATACGTTTACAGATGCATTAGAGCTGCAAAGATTAATCGATTAATCTATTAGTTGTCAACTTTTAAATTAATCGCCAACTATTTTGATAATCGATTAGTCGGTTTGAGTAATTCTTTAAGAGAAAAGTAAAATTTCTCTGATTCCAGCTTGTTAAATGTGAATATGTTCTAGTTTCTTCTCTCCTCTGTGACAGTAAACTGAACATCTTTGAGTTGTGGACAAAACAAGACATTTGAGGATGTCATCTTGGGCGTTTGGGAAACACTGATCCACATTTTTCTGACATTTTAGAGACCAAACAACTAATCGATTAATTGAGAAAATAATCAACAGATTAATCCACTATGAAAGAGAGACTTAGACTTAGACTTTTCTTTATTGAAGGAAATTAAATATCCAGCAGCAGATTTTAGCAGCAGAAAATAATCGTTAGTTGCAGCCCTAAGATGCATCGTTGCATTTCAAGTGTTTTATACGGTAACTTAGCCTACTTTGGATGTATATGAGCTAAACCAGGTATCACTGTCACTGTGTCACGAGCCAAAGCTGTAAAGGTCCCATGACATGGTGCTCTTTGGATGCTTTTATATAGACCTTAGTGGTTTCCTAATACTGTATCTGAAGTCTCTTTTATATAGACCTTAGTGGTCCCCTAATACTGTATCTGAAGTCTCTTTTATATAGACCTTAGTGGTCCCCTAATACTGTATCTGAAATCTCTTTTATATAGACCTTAGTGGTCCCCTAATACTGTATCTGAAGTCTCTTTTATATAGACCTTAGTGGTCCCCTAATACTGTATCTGAAGTCTCTTTTATATAGACCTTAGTGGTTCCCTAATACTGTATCTGAAGTCTCTTTATATAGACCTTAGTGGTCTCCTAATACTGTATCTGAAGTCTCTTTTATATAGACCTTAGTGGTCCCCTAATACTGTATCTGAAGTCTCTTTTATATAGACCTTAGTGGTCTCCTAATACTGTATCTGAAGTCTCTTTTATATAGACCTTAGTGGTCCCCTAATACTGTATCTGAAGTCTCTTTTATATAGGCCTTAGTGGTCCCCTAATACTGTATCTGAAGTCTCTTTTATATAGACCTTAGTGGTCCCCTAATACTGTATCTGAAGTCTCTTTTATATAGACCTTAGTGGTCCCCTAATACTGTATCTGAAGTCTCTTTTATATAGACCTTAGTGGTCCCCTAATACTGTATCTGAAGTCTCTTTTATATAGACCTTAGTGGTCCCCTAATACTGTATCTGAAGTCTCTTTTATATAGACCTTAGTGGTCCCCTAATACTGTATCTGAAGTCTCTTTTATATAGACCTTAGTGGTCCCCTAATACTGTATCTGAAGTCTCTTTATATAGACCTTAGTGGTCCCCTAATACTGTATCTGAAGTCTCTTTTATATAGACCTTAGTGGTCCCCTAATACTGTATCTGAAGTCTCTTTTATATAGACCTTAGTGGTCCCCTAATACTGTATCTGAAGTCTCTTTTATATAGACCTTAGTGGTCCCCTAATACTGTATCTGAAGTCTCTTTTATATAGACCTTAGTGGTCCCCTAATACTGTATCTGAAGTCTCTTTTATATAGACCTTAGTGGTTCCCCTAATACTGTATCTGAAGTCTCTTTTATATAGACCTTAGTGGTCCCCTAATACTGTATCTGAAGTCTCTTTTATATAGACCTTAGTGGTCCCCTAATACTGTATCTGAAGTCTCTTTATATAGACCTTAGTGGTCCCCTAATACTGTATCTGAAGTCTCTTTTATATAGACCTTAGTGGTCCCCTAATACTGTATCTGAAGTCTCTTTTATATAGACCTTAGTGGTCCCCTAATACTGTATCTGAAGCCTCTTTTATATAGACCTTAGTGGTCCCCTAATACTGTATCTGAAGTCTCTTTTATATAGACCTTAGTGGTCCCCTAATACTGTATCTGAAGTCTCTTTTATATAGACCTTAGTGGTCCCCTAATACTGTATCTGAAGTCTCTTTTATATAGACCTTAGTGGTCCCCTAATACTGTATCTGAAGTCTCTTTTATATAGACCTTAGTGGTTCCCTAATACTGTATCTGAAGTCTCTTTATATAGACCTTAGTGGTCTCCTAATACTGTATCTGAAGTCTCTTTTATATAGACCTTAGTGGTCCCCTAATACTGTATCTGAAGTCTCTTTTATATAGACCTTAGTGGTCTCCTAATACTGTATCTGAAGTATCTTTTATATAGACCTTAGTGGTCCCCTAATACTGTATCTGAAGTCTCTTTTATATAGGCCTTAGTGGTCCCCTAATACTGTATCTGAAGTCTCTTTTATATAGACCTTAGTGGTCCCCTAATACTGTATCTGAAGTCTCTTTCCTGAAATTCAGCCTTGGTGCAGAATTACAGCCACTAGAGCCAGTCCCACAATGAGCTTTCCTTAGTATGTGCCATTTCTGTGTCTGTAGCTATTGAGGAGGAGAGGGGGGGGGGGGGCAAGGTGGAGGGTGGGGGTGTGGCCTTGACCAACTGCCACTTTGCTCGTTTGAAAGCCACGATGTCTCTCTCTCATGGGCGGGCCAAATTCTCTGGGTGGGCAAAGCAGAGAAAGGGGAGGTAACCTTCCTCCTTATGACCTCATAAGGTGCAGATTCCAGATCGGCCCATCTGAGCTTTCATTTTCTCAAAGGCAGAGCAGGATACCCAGGGCTCGGTTTACACCTATCACCATTTCTAGCCACTGGGGGACCATAGGCAGGCTGGGGGAACTCATATTAATGTTAAAAAACCTCATAAAGTGACATTTTCATGCCATGGGACATTTAAGAGTTTGTTGTAGCAACCAACGTAGTAATAACTTAGACTGATATGGCGCATTTCATGAAACCCAAGGGCCCTTTACACAGGTACAGGGGGACAAGTGAAAAGAAAATAGTAGGCCAACACAAACACAGAGTAAAAGGAATAAAACGTACTTGAGGGGTGTGTGACTCGGATTTCGTCCGTTATCTTTCACTTTCCCTTTTAGCTTTTAGTTGTTCTTCGTTTAATTTCCTTCTTTTCTGTGATGGTCCTGCCCCAGTATCAGCCATAACTACAGCAGATAGCTTCTAAAATAAAATTTAAATACAATTAGGTCTATATAAAGAAATCTCCTGCTACCTTTTACCTGGCTGAGTACAACATTACCGGCTTTTCCGGTGTTCAGCCAAAATCTGCGCCCCGTCAGAATGTGTGCTCTATAGCGCCGTCTACCTGCCGTAAATCATTCTGTCACTTTGAGGGAAAAATCTGACCCGGGCAGGGGCATTAATAAAAACTATATAAAAGAGTGTTCTTTTCACTGTTAGTCTCGTTTGCTGTTACAGGTCATTTACAATCATCAGATGAAACATTACACAGTTTCAGAAACATTTAAAGGTTACATATAGTCACTTTAACTTAACAGGACTAACATTATATTAACAGATTTAACATATTAAAACACATATTTGGTGGTTTCATTAATCAATATCAGATCACTCGAACAAAGATCGATTTTATAATTGATTATTTTACCCCAGCCCTAAGTGTTGATTTAACTTATCTTATTCTGACTGCATTATTTTCATTCTTCCCTTCTGCGACATTTCAAATCGATATATTTGCAAATAATTTATAAATTGGCTTGGTCACTAACCAACTGGTCTTGCATCATCAGACCTATCTCCACAGCGTTGCGTCAGCCCTGGAGTATGGTCCGGCTACACCGCTTATCTGTTCTGGGATAGGGGGAAATAAAACGATCTGGCTGGTTTGGAATTCTTTAAACTAATCACAACCGTCCTGGGTGATGCTAAGCCCCAGATGCAGCGACGCTGCCGTTGCAAAATACATAGCGGAGATGGCGGGATGGGAGGGACATGTCAGGCTTTATCCCAGCAGTGCACATCTGGAGTGCTAAACTACTAACCAACTGACTAAGGCTGCCCAAAGCAGTGAGCTTAACAGCCACAGAGTTCAATGTAGCTAGCTAGTTCAATGTTTTTGTTAAAGATTATTTTTTGGGCTTTTCCGCCTTTAATTTTTGACAAGGACAGCTAGGTGAGAAAGAGGAGGGAGAGGGGGAAGACATGCAGGAAATCGTCACAGGTTGGAACCCTGGACCTCTGCGTCGAGGCATAAACCTCTCAGTACATGTGCGCCTGCTCTACCCACTGAACCAACCCGGCCACCAATGTAGCTAAGAGTAGCTAAGAGGTGAGACAAGAAGCTGCAGGCATTTTTTGGAGTTTAGGCAAAGCTCCAACTTCCGAAATAAATAATCAACGTAAGCAAGACGGTGTCTAGTTGTTGCCGCCCACTCACCACATTACATATTGCCTAAGCATCATGTTGAGACAAGTAAAATCCTGAATGTTTCATCTGAATGTACCCGTGATCTTTTCAGCCAATACATCCGGATTTTTTTTAAATCAAGAGCAGCAGACAAGCTGATCAGTAAAATCTGATTTCAGTTAACAGCCAAAAAAGAAAATGACATCATCTTGTACTCAACTACTCTCATCATAACTTGTTGGTGCTATTGCACAACGTTAGTGTCATGTTTAACATCAAACATACTGTGAAACACATGACTCAGTGTAGTACCATCATTACATGGTGCTGGCATGTTGTCAACAACAGACACAATGAGGTGATGTCATTGTGAAGAGGTCAAACATGGCATCAATCTCCCCTGTCAATATTTGTCATTTGCTCTCTGCAAGGAAGTTCAGCCACATACAGCAGAAGAGTAAAGGTTATTCAGACTACAGACACGGGTAGAGGTAAGATATCGTTATAAAATCAATCAGATGCTGGTTAAAAACCATATCTGTGAAAATATATATGATCGTAAACACTTTTCTCCTTCCATAAGTGCTATCCCAACCCGTTCTCACTACCAAGTTGTAAAATACGGACGCTTGGTCAGTGGCTGTCAGCGTCAGATACGACGCAATAAGCACCACTCAGCGTGTGTATGGAACGCACCGGGCAGAGCAGCATTAAGTAGTATTAAGAGCGACAACGGTAGTGAGTAGTATGATAGCCCGAAATTCCAACAGACAGTAAAATAAATGGACCAACAGATCCTGTTGCTCTGGACGGAGACCAGTGAAGGATATTAGAAGCACTTTTCCGGTGATGGCTGAGCGTTACTGAGCAGCCTCCAACTGAGCTTGAAGACGTAGATGTGACGTGAGCAACGTGTCTGAAAGTTGTAAGTCTTCTGGTAGCTGTGCCAAGAGAAATCTCAATCATTCCCAATCTTGCAGAGACGGAGAGCGTAGGTATATGTAAGGAGATAACATAGGCACAGGCTAATTATTGCTAACTAATGCTTAACTAACTACGGCTGGGTCAAACAACACAGGACTTTCGCCCCAGAGACCAGGGTTCGTGTCCCATGTGTCACTGAAACTAACCCCACCCACAATCTTTTTCTAAACACAACTGTCCCGTTCTTCTTTTCCTAAACCCAACTGTCCCGTTATTGTCCCGAATGTCACATAAACGTACCTTTTATAAGCCCACCCACGATCTTTTCCTAAACCTAACTGCGTCAAAAGTGACGACAATAGTCCTGACCCAGCGCGTTTAGATAAAGAGCGTTTCGATCTGACGCTAAAGGAGAGTTTTAGCGTCAATAACAACGCCAAAGGCACACAAGCAAGCGTCCGTACTTTATGCGATGGGAGTGAGAATGTGTTGGCTGTCCATGAGCAAATTAAGGCTAGTTACAACAAGTATTTTGTGTTGTAAGTTTGGACATTTTCATGCCAAAAAAAAAAAACATTCCAGTTGCACTCAGTGGTTCCTTCAGAAATTCGTTCTTGGAACAAACTGTGGAAATCTACACTAGTCTATAAAACGTTAATTAAGAGAAACATTTCTAAATGTAGTTTTGTTCATCTTAAACATTGCACAGCACTGGCTCCTGATTTAACAGCAGGATCCTGAGAAAGAACGTACTTATTTACAGAGAGATCACTGCAACAAAAGTGCTGCCTGTGTCATCCAGACTATTCCACAGTTATGGGAGTGCAAAAAAACATTAACAAAAAAGCAGCCCCACTATAACATACTGCCATTCACTGGCATTGCAACAGCAGTACAACTAAGATGAAAAGGGTAAAATGCGGCCAACATCCAGAACTCTCTTTGTATTGTGTGTGTGCTTGTAAAACCTCCATATCAATTGGGAACACGCAGGCCCAAGCTTGATTTTTCGGGCGAGATTAAAACTAAACATGCAAACACAAGAACAAAACTCCTCACTCTGTTGCTGTGAGGGCAAACACACCACAAGAGCACAGAGTTTACCCTGAACAAACAGAGCAGTATGTACAATTTAAACAATTATCAGCAGTGGAAGCAACTTCCCTTGTAGATGAATCTGACAGTTACTTTTTGATTCATCAAATAATCTATCAAATGTCAGAAAATAGTGCCAGATGTCATCACAACTTTGCAAAGTGACGTCTTTAGAGCTTGTTTTGTCCGACCATCAGTCCAAAACAGAAAGCTATTCAGTTTACTGTAATATAAACAAGAGAAAAGAAGAAAATCATCAATCAAGCTGGAACCAGAGAACGTTAAACGATTAATTCATTATCAAAATAGTTACCGGTTTATCGACTAATCGTTGATCTCTGTCAGAACAGAAGATGAATAATAATATCTCCATTGAATACTAATGATTTAAAACATTTCCGTATAAGGGAAAGTCGTTACAGCATCTCTGTCAGTAGAGTCTCTATTTTACAAACACGCTATAGCTTGATTAACTAAAATAACCAGGAAAGTATTTACCGAAAAAAGGAAAGAAGAGAGAGACTTATATTTGTGTTATATATATTTTTTGCGCATTCATGAAATTATTTTAAGGCAACGGATGAATTGAACTATAACAGCTAAATATAAACATAACTGGAAAGTTTGGTCTGAATCAAAGTATGATGACACAGAAACAAAAGAAATGTTTGAGCAAGAAATTCTTCCTCAATTTTCTTTTCTACACAATGCTGGCCTAAACCCCGACCTGATGGCTGAAACTAAGTAAAGTCTTAGAAATAGGTTATTGTTGTGATGTTGAATATTTCTTTTACTCGTACATAGGGTTGGGTACCGACATCTGGTGTTAATACGGCACCGGTGCCTTAACAACCGGTATCTACCGGACCGAATAGTAACGCGGATTTCGGTGCCTCATTTCGGTGCTACTGAAATGCCAGCGCTGCCCTCTGACGCTCCGAAGCGGACGTTAGAGGCAACTGAAACATCGCCATGGATTAAACCATGGATAAATTAAGAACGGTTAAAATGCTGACAGCTAACGTTAAACGGTGCGACTGTATTTCACTGTAGAGGATTCCAACACCGAGACGTAACAGTCCGCAGCTGCCGTTGTCGGAAAAACAACACAGACGGTGCGTTTACTTGAAACTCGCCAGCCTCGTGGTGCATTCAAAGTTATTGTAAAATACCCTTTTTCCATCTAGTGGTTGTTTTTGTCGTTTACCAGCAATTTACTGGTGAAATAGGTTATTGTTAGAAGTTATTGTTATTACATTTTTAATAAATCATTTCATTTTGACCATACGGCCTTAGCAATAAACAAGCCGTTCTTAAATGTGTCCTTTTTTCTTTTTTAAATACATACCAGAGCATGTGAGCGGAGTGGAGCGGGAGCGAGCGGGGAGTGCAAGCGGGCGGGTCTTAGACAGAGCGCAGAGCGGCATTTTTAAAAGGACGGAGCATCGCTCTATTTCCCGCTCCAATTTCGCTCCGCTCACACCACGAGTCTGAAGCATGCTCAGTCAAGCCTGACCCAGAATCCATCTGTCTTGTGGTCCAAGCTAAAAGTGATATACATGTAGATTTTTTTCCTTTTTTGGAGCGAGCGGGGGGCGATTTGAGTGGAGTGCGAAGCAAACTGCGTTGAGCGCTGAGTGATAATGAGCGGAACGGCCTGATGTAGCTTTGATCGGGGGAGCGGAGGGGTGAACAGTCCCGTGAGCAATGAGCTGAGATTCTCACCACTCCACTCCGCTCATATGCTCGGATACATACATATTTTTTTTTAATCTTTTCAAAAGTATCGGTTCAGGCACCGTTTAGGCACCGGGACCGTTTTAAAAGTATAGTTTTAGCACCGGTATCAGAAAAAACCCAAACGATACCCAACCCTACTCGTCCAGTGTTCTCGAGCACCTAGAGGGCTGTGTTGATGTTGGCTGCAGCAGTCATTCCTGAGAGGATTTTCTTTCCTCTAAGGCAGTAAGCCTGGCTCTTTCTCCCCGTTACAGAGAAGAATCATAATGTAGGGTCTGACCTGACCCACCCAGGGCTTATTTAATCTGTTACCAGTCAGCTTAGCTTGATCCTCTGTTTCTAGACACTTTTAAACGTTTTTCTTTTTGCGGGTCAAAAGTCAACAAGCAATTGTAGCCATTTTCCAATGATTTCTCTTGTGGACAAAAGATATGTTAATGTGTATGGTCCTGTCAAAAAAAATAGAAATTGAGGAAAACAAATCAAGAAACTAACCACACAATAATCAAAAATAAAGCACAGAAAAACAGAGAAAAACTAAGAATGAAAGTTCCTCCACATAAAAACCTTTTTCTCCCCTGATATAAGGTGGAGTCAGGGTTGGGTTTTTTTTTGCAGTGTATCTCCACAGATCTGGTTGTTTGGCTGTGAGCCTTTAGCTGAATCTGGCCCAGTGCTGGCTCTGCACCTCGCCTCCCCTCTTCATGCCCTCTCCTTCTCTGGACTCTTCACAAACACCCAGAACCTGCACATAGATCAAAACTATCCACTGCTCTCTCTCCCTCTTTCTCTTCACGTTCTCCCATATCACTCCATTTGTCTCACCCTTCAAGCCATCTTTTTCTATGCAACCTGATACCAGGAGAAAGACGAGACTTTTAACGATCCCATGCTTGCTCATCCACTACAGCATAACTCCACCAGCGAGGAGGACACAAAGAGGACAAAACAATAACGACTCAGAAAATGAGACTAACAATTTAATAATAAAATGTCACACGGTGCCTTAAATGCGCTGGGTGATGTCCCTGGCTTTCCATGCTTATTGATCCTTCACAGCTTTTGCCTAGCTTCCACCTAGGCTCGTATGGCGATGTGAAAGCTGTTTGGAGTTCATGGAAGACGCCTAAACAGCAGCTGTGTTTGTCTCTCTCTCTCTGAGGGACCCTCAGGTCACCTAACGACAACATCTGTCCTGCCTTCAGCTCTGCCCCCTGCTGGACACGTCTATCAACAGTCATCAACACTTCCTGATTGTCTCTGCTTTAATGACTCAAGTTCCCTACTGTGATCCACCATGAACGCCCCCTCCTCCAAATCTGGACTCAGTTACTATCAAGAACAAAACCCCAAAACCTGCTTCGATGGGTGTCTTTAACCCGAGTGGATTCCAGGTGTTGCTGTTGATTACTTCTATGTGCATGAATCCTGAATCTAAACACATTCAATGTAAAACAAATCAAATAGGACTGCATGTAGCAACTGATCAAGGCACGACCTATTCTTTCCTTTTATATATCTATGTGAGTCATCAAATTTGATACAAGTGACTTTAGCCAACCATATATGTAACACAGACCTGCTTGAATTTTGAATAAAAAGTGACAGACATTTCGTGGTATTTATTGTCAATTCTGTTATTTGCAGAAGCTACGTGTTAAGACCCGCCAGCAAAAGGTGTCATTTCAGAAAGTGAAGTTAGTCACTGTCTAAAATTAGCAGGGCTGTCTAACTTGTATTACTCCGTTTGTTTTTGCCATTTGTATGCCATTTGTACATAGTGCCAGCCGAGAGATAACAGTAAACGAGGGAGACAGAGATGAAACAAAAGTCCCCATCCGGACTCAAACCGTTCATAGTCGGTGTCTTAGCCAATAAGCCACAAGAAATGTTTTTTGGAATACTCAAATCAGCTGTTGCTAAATGTCTATCCTGTCAGGTAGCATGACAAGTCGCAACTAAACTTCTTTTTAAAAAAAGGACCAGCTGAAGTGTTGAGAGTGGAGAAAGCAGTTTTCATTCAGGTCCATTCTGCAGCCTCAAGTGTATCACAGACCCCTACACTGTTAATACTGTTACTAGACAGCAGGGAGGGGTACAGAAAGATAATTAAAGCCTCCTGTCAAGAGGAGAGAAAGGAGAATATTGCTATTGAAGCCCTAGTTAATGCAAAACACCACACAGTGCCCTGAGCAATATAAAGTCAAACAAAAAACAGCAGCACGCAGCCCAATTAACCAATGTATTTAGAAGGGTTAGCCAGCACCCCACCAGACTATTTGCCCATTCTCATAAATACAAATATATAGTTATATATGTATATAGAGGAGTGTTTAACCTGTCAGCCTGTTTTTCCTGTTTGATTGTGCAGGTTTCTATACCTCTGTTAGCCACTCTTTCTACACTACACAGCAGAAAAAGGTCACAAAAGCATCGGTTTCCCAATGAGATAAATATCAGCAGTACAAATAATATTACCTTACAAATACATAACTTTTTAAAGCTGCAATCTGCTGATACAGATAGTATGCTGCTGATCTACCAGTGCAACTTTTTTCATCTGACCTGTAGCTAGCCCCGGTGATTTTTCAACCTGACACCCAGTTACTTCCTGACACAGTTATCCTTGCTGATGCTGATTAACTTGCAGAGCATGATGTAGAGAAGGGGATTCATTAATAATAAGTACTCAGTACTCACTGCTGGGGTATGGTCTGTATATAAGAGAGAGAAGAGTGACCCCTCCATACAGCTCTGGCATCCCAGGAATGTGTGGTGTGCCCAGCACTAATCGCACAACCTTGCTGACTAACTGCATGCAAAATCTCTTCTTCACTCACTCATGCACGCAGTCACACTGCACAAATATGAACAACACACATACATATCTGTCAGCTTAGAGAAAAAGGAATGGGAGGGAACACAATTAAAGACCAAAGGATAGGAGAAATGACTTGCAATAAAAAGTGGGGTTAAGGAGGGGAGAGAGCAACGAATCTCAGACAGACAATATCCTCTTTCCTCCTTCAGCCTGGCCAGACAGCATGGCTCTCACACACACACACACACACACACACACACACACACACACACACACACACACACACACAAATGTGTATGTTGCATTTTACGGCTGTAGATGTTTAATGTCGTGCTCATTTTAACTCCTTTACTGTTGGGTAGTTTGGCAAATGCATCATATTCTATAATCATCATCTGTTTGTAGCGTCGCTGTCCTGTGAGAGCCACGTATCTCTAAAAAGTTTTAAAAGTTTTCATGGTGTCAGAAAAACAGCCCTGTTTTCAGCTTTGTGACGATGCATTTTCCAGCTGATCCAAGAGGCTTTTGAAAGACTTTAATTAGCTTAAGAAGTAGGAGAACTTTCTCAACACGTAAATAAACACTTCATCCTTCAGTTTATCACAAACATTCAACATCAATACATCTGGAGATACATGGTTTTCACTGGACAGGGAGGGGATACAAAACTGTCATCTAAAAGGTAACTAAAGCTGTCAGACAAATGTAGTGGAGTAGAAAGTTTATTATTTACCTCTGAGATGTAGTGGAGTAGAAGTATAAAGTTGCATAACATGGAAAATACTTTAATAATAAGTGGTTACACTGCACCACTGTTATGAAGACAAGTTGGCTGCGGTGTTATCATGAAACACACGCTGGCAGACTAAGAATAGATAAGAATAGTCAATGTTAATAGAACCAGCTTTTCTCCTGGATTTACCATTAAGCCGTCCAGCGAGCTTAGGGTCTTCGCAAAGAAACACAGTCCTAACGTAAAATTAGCTTGGCTTGTTCCCAGAGCTGCGGCTTTTAATTGTTTAAAAACTTTCACAAGTGACTCTCCGCCTTGTACCTTGGCCATACCGTGGAAACGTCAAGCTTTCCACCTCACGGTAAGGTATTATTCAAACAACACACACACACTGAGACCACACCAAAGGAGCTTTCTCTGGTCACCTCGAACCCAGACTTGAAAGCAGCTAACATTAGCCGCTGTTAGCAACTCAGAGACGCGCCACAAGCTAACGCACAGACACAACAAACTACGATTATTAAACACAAATGTTCTTACTCACCCCGAAACTCACAGGAAAACTTTTTCTGCTGCCACCGCGGTATGGGAACAAACTTTCCTCTGTTTAAAAGAGCAGACGCGCGCTAACTTTGGGCAAACTGAATAACATTAGCCGAAGTCTCACTTCCCCGACGCCATATTGAACGAGGAAAAAAAAAAAAAATAATAATACTACATCCGGGAAACTGCAGCAAAGCACCATGGCAACCGAGTGACGGGTCGCTACCGCTACCCTACGGAGACGAGTGCAATCCCACTTAGCATTGAAGCCTACCATTCTCAAAAAACAACACAGACGTGGTTTACTAGGCTATTTTGTGTCACCTGACCATTAGGCGCTAACAGTCATTAAACAGGTCAATAAGGAGGGTAATGGGGATTAGAGGTCAGTATACGCCTGGGGAGCTTTTTCCTTCTAATCAATGGTCCCATGATAGATTTGCCCTGCTCCTCTCACACACATTCACGGTGCTAATCTTCAACACAGGGCTGCTAACTAGACTACTTTTTTATTTTCTTGTATTATGTTTATTGTAATGCACCAAAACATAAAGGTGAAAACCTACTTGGTAATTAACCTGTTCCTGATTTTGATTTTATCCCAGTGTAGGCTAGGCTACTTAAATCATTAGTGTTGAAGCTCTGTTAAACTGTCCAGGCATCTTTTGTTATCCTAATGAAAGTAGGCTATTTGATACATTTTCTCCGTGTTTAATTCAAATAGCCTACACAAAGGCTAAATACACATGTTGTCATAAGGACAATTAATCCTTTCTCTTCCTTAGGCAGAAGGACCAAACTGGTCCAAAGACTGCATGAGTTTCTCCAGACCGTGACGAGAGAAAGTTCAGATAGTAGATTATATTCTACTTTCAATAAGTCAAACACGCAACAGCTCAGCTGAAAAAAAAATGTAGGGCTGGTTATTGTTTCACCAGAAGAGACAGCGAAGGGTCAGATGCTGCTGATGTACACTGCCGTCATGGTGGCATCACCCCTCTGGTAGGCCTACATGCTGCCCGGCCAGGAAACACAGCGCTGTAGAGCAGGTTCTCCTGCAGGAGCTGGGTTAGAGCAGAGAGGAGGTGGCAGGAGAGATGAGAAGGGGCAGAAGTAGCTTGACAATCCATGATCAGATAGAGATGCAAGGCCCTCTGAGACTGGGGACGAGAGAGGAACAATTCTGGGTCAGTTTGTAAAACCTGGGTGTGGACAACAATCTCTCCCTGAATCAGATCATTCAGGCTGTTACCTGCTTTGGGCCGAGCATCTGATCTGTAACCCCTACTACGCCCCTAAAATTGACGGCGGCAGATAGTGAGAGTGGCAAAGTGAGAGTGAGGAGACCTGGAGGAATCATACTACCTCTCCTCCAGTTGCTTCCTGTCTCTTTATCCATTCTCTTGACAAAACAAGTCATGCCAAACGCTCTGCTGCTCTGCCAGGATGAGGAAGAGGAGGAGGGCTGCAACAGCATGCTTACCATCCTGCAATAAGCAGAAAGCGATGACACCACGCTGCACCCTGACTCTCCACTCATGCTGCCGAGTCAGAACAGTCTGGAGAAGAAGGATAAAGAGGAAATATCTATCTATGAAAATCTCTAAAATTATTACAAACTCCAACGAATCAACCAAGAAACCTCTCAGTGGTTTCTGGAGGTGGTTGACTCTCAGACATCTGCTGCTCCAGGGTGGATCAGGATCCAGTTTCCTGGATGATGGAGAATTTATGTCGCCACATAAGGGCAGAGAAGTTGGGAGACCTTTCTTGGAGTCCAGTCTAAGCCCTGCTCTCTGATACAAGCCAGTAAGTCAGAGGAGGTGAGAATAACAGAGATGGAGATAGGACACCAGGCTCCTGGAACATATGCAGGGCTCTTTATTGTCACACCGCTCTTGAACTGAGACTCCACTTTGGGGAAGAATCAGACTCCGATCTGGAGGAACTGCTGGTTGAGGATGAAGGTGATGGCAAGGGGTGCTGTGTGAGTTTGAGTGATTGTTTCAGAGCAGTTGTATTTGGTAAAAAAAAGTATGCAGCCTGCACAAATTAAACAGTTTTAAAGGGAAATATAATCTAGTAATCTTAGGTGAGTGTAGTTATTGCTAATGCCACATGCAGGATCCAAAATTAGCACCATCTACCTGCCCAATGCTGGTAAAATATGCAAGTGGCTGGTAGATTTGCTTCACTCACCAGCCAAAAATCAATGGTGATCTATTGAGTGGCTGGTCAAATTTGAACATTCACTTGCCATCTGGCTTTTGGATCCCGGCCACATGTGGGTTAAAAAACAACCCAACGACACCCCTCGCC
Source organism: Sander lucioperca (assembly GCF_008315115.2). NCBI lineage: Eukaryota > Metazoa > Chordata > Actinopteri > Perciformes > Percidae > Sander > Sander lucioperca. The sequence goes on from NC_050177.1 coordinate 1,050,774, forward strand.
CCCCTTTCCCTACTCTTTTTTGCCTTTGTAGGTCAACAGGACGGCTTTAATTTAATTGCCTGTTTCCTGGTTGACTGGATCAATACAGTGATGGGCAGTGGGAAATAGTGCTGCCTTCAGTGCTGCTCGTAAACTCTGCTTGTGATTTCAAATTGAAGTGTCACACATGTCAAGACACACAAATAATCACTCTAATCACACTGCAAAGGCAGCACAGCAGTACTGATGAGTTAGTTCAACTCAAACTGTTTGAGGAAACCAGTTGCCTTGAACCATTTGAGTTTATTTATCAAATAATTTAGGCATAAAAACATATTTGATTTGTGTCCAAGTAACTTAACATAAGTCAAGTATACCTCAAATTTGTAGCCTATACATTTTTTTTGGGGGGTGCTTTTTCACCTTTATTTGACAGGACAGCTAGGTGAGAAAGGAGAGAGAGAGGGGGGAAGACATGCAGGAAATCGTCACAGGTCGGATTCGAACCCTGGACCTCTGCGTTTAGGCATTAACCTCTAAGTATATGTGAGCCTGCTCTACCCGCTGATCCAACCCGGCCACATAGCCTATATAAATTTGAGGTACTTGACTTATGTCATGCCACTTTATACTTCTACTCTACTACATTTCAGAGCGAAATATTTTTACTTCTTACTGCACTACAATCATAATACAGCTTTAGTTATTTTTGTAGTGGAGTAAAACGTACATTTCCCTCCGAGATGTAGCGGAGTAGAAATATAAGTGGCACAAAATAGAAATACTCAAGTAAAGTGCAAGTACCCTAAAATACAAGTACAAGGACTTGAGCAAATGTACTTAGTTGCTTTCCGCCACTGCCAATATAACTGTATATAACAGCTTTTAGTCTTACTGCAGAGTTTAATCTGTGCAACACTGACCTCTAGTGATCAAATACACGTACTGTTTTGTTTCATTTTGTTTCTTTATTTACTAATATAAAAAAAAAATCAAAAATCAAAAGATATATTAAATAATTTGCAAGGGAATGTGAAGGAGAATTGCCTAAAAACCCTCCAGGGGCTTGAGAAGTGGCATTCTCCAGGCAGCATTATACAGAAAATAATCACGCCAATGCAATATACACAATTTATCTATCGATAATTTCACACACACATCAAGAACACTGATTCATGATACATGCACGTATACACCAACACCATGTGACATGGCTTAGAGTCTTCGCCAGACAAAAAGACAAAGGAGAAAATAAACAACAAACAAGCAACAATCTTAATAGGCCTTCAAACTTGTATGACAGAGTAAAAAGGGGTTGGTATACCTGCTCTGTAATGCCAGAAGGACCCCGTAGTTTCCAAACAGAGATACAGACACATCCAGGGGCTCAGTGTTTCACACTAATGTTCTCTATTGGCCCAATGAGGGAATGTGTATAAATGAATGAATGGTTTTAATTTCAAAATAAAACTCTTTGTCAGGTTATTAGATTTGTTTTCATGTTAATAAATATTCCAATCCACCTATGTTTAATTTGATTTTTTTAGGTTTTGTATCAGTGAGTAGGGAATATATCAGAATGCAAACATGATCTCCAGAAAACAAATGTGGAAATGTAGTTTGAATACCATAGGAAAATGCATACTTTTTAAGGACGTATAGTTTATTCAAGACATCATTTGTCTCAAAGTAAGAAAGATCAGAATCAGAATCAGATTTATTGGCCAAGTATACTTACATACACAAGG